>NC_134698.1:22421291-22693791 GCF_050947455.1 Rhinoderma darwinii
CACCCAGGACAACAGCCTCAAAAGCTCCACGTGGTGTGTCAGCCACAAATGTCCCTCAGAGACCGGAATAGACCACCCCCAGAGTGCCTGCCACTGATCGCCCACCAAAGTGCTTGTTACAGATCCTTACCCAAGCGGCCCCCTTCAGATAAGCATATACCGCAGTCAGACAGTGTATACAGCGGTCAGATAACATCACATAGCCCCAACATACATATTACACACACTGACCAGGTGAATAGTGCCATACAGTATATCCCTGTACAGATCTGTGATGTTGCTGGCTGTGTGAGGTGTCCAGGGATTAGGCTACCATGATGATCTATGACTGCGGGGGCAGGGACGGAGGTCACATTTGGGGGTAGGTACTACATACTCTACACAATTGTGGCTGTACTTCTATAGGGAAGATTCTTCAACTATAACGCTGGCGTGCTCATCGGGAGTCCTCTATTCGCATCTCCAGAAACAGCGCCACTACTCTCCATGGCTGTGTATGGTATTACATTCAAGTGAATAGAGTTGAACCGCAAGACTGCACACAGTCCATGGTCAAGAGTGGCGATAACCCGTTTAAAGCCTTTTGTTAATAGATATATACGGCTGTCTTTCCTCCTTCACAAATTGTGACCCCCTCAGCTCAATTGCGACTTGGAAACATATCACTTTTATTGAGATAGGAATATTTATTATGTTTCATTCTTACAGTTTGTTCCAATACATAACAGATTAATTCATCCGTGTGGTACTTTAATAAGCTGTGCTCTATTGTAATATTCGCTTCTCTGCACTGGCAGTAAGCCCAAGACCCAGCCCAAGTCCTACCAGTCATATTGTGCCCTCTAGTGCTTCAAAGGGGGTCTACATTTAAAAAAAAAATCTGAGCTTTAGGCCTTATTCAGACGAACATGAGTAATCTCGGATGTGAAAAACGGCAGTTTTTCACATCTGAGTTGCCCCCATGCGGGTCCCGTTTTCACGGATCCCCATATACTTGAGTCTATGGAGGGATCCGTGAAAACGGAAGAAAATAGGACATGTTCTTTTTTTCAACGGACCCTTCACACGGTCCGTTGAAACAACGGCCATGTGAACGGCCCAATTGAAATACATGCGTCTGTGTGACAGCGGTTGTTTTAACGGCTGTCACATGGCGTATTCTACGTTCGTCTGAATAAAGGTAAATTTTACGGGGAAACAAAGGATCAGGCATGTAGAAATCCCACATGCTTGATCTTCTTTCTACCGACTTCTGTAGGTAGGGAACTGTTGGGTCCCATATAAAGGAGATCTTTGGCCGATCCCACCGAAAAGACCAACTTGTCTGGTTATGAAAACCCAATTTATAATACCATGAGTCAATAGAAGGGAATCCCACGAACAGCACCCTCATTTATCAGCCAGAGTGAAGAGCGGCAACAAAAAGCCTCTCTCCCTCTGAAGGACCGGGCAGCCCATTTATTTTCAACATTCATTTGAGGTCCCTATCGGCCAGAATAGAGAGCGACTTCAAAGAGTGGCTCTTGTTCTAGAGGACCAAACATGTCCATGCATTACATTGATGGTCCTTTGATTTCACTGGACACCATGGAATGCATAATTTACCCTGCGGTGGCACAGTAAGGACTTCCTGTACATTCCTCTACCTCCGAAGGGCAATGTATGGGCAGTCATGACTCAATTTACATTCTTTGTAGTCAAATATTGATTCTTCTCAAAGGGATATTCCAGCTAAAAATATTAATTCCACTGGATAGGTGGTAAATGTTAGACTGGTGGGGGGGGGGGTGACTGCTGGGACTCGCATAATCAATTGAACAGGGGACCCCGTTCCCCTGTCCCCCGAGCCACACAACATACGTGGCAGAAAAACGCATTGATTATGAGAAATAAAGCTATCGTTTTGGTGGCTTTGATATGAGCATCTAGATTAGGGTTTCGGCAGCTGTCACCACTTTTTTGCATCTTCTTCATGTGTCCGTAGATAGATTTCATAATGGTCACCAGTGATGCTAAAGACAAAAGAAACCCCAAAGAAGACAACTCAATGAAAGCTTCATACAAGCAAACACATCTTGGTGGATCGAATGAGGCAGACGTATTTTGTCGGGAAGCATTGAGGACCATCTTCGACCAATTCTTCTCCGATAAGACCCATGAGAAAGTAAGACTTAATAAGAAGGAGCCAATAACGGATGGAAGTAGGAGCAATAGGATCATCTTGGGGAATCTTCTTTGGAGATACACGTAGAACTGGTGTTGGAGGTTCACAATTCGGAAGCAAAAATGTACAGATAGCCAGGTGGAAAGCCAGATGTTACAAGACATTATTGCCAGACACACAACTGTGCTAACCCTTTGGACTTCAAAAGTGAACACCAAATTGATCTGTGGTAACCGCAAAATATATCCACAAAATGTAAGAACTTCGTATAATGAGCTGAAGAAGCTGATGCCACAAATAAGTTGATCAGACCTGTTAATGTTTTTGTTTTTCACCCATTCCTGGGCATTTACGACAAGAAGGAAGGTGTTGCCTAAAAATGAACTCGATAGAGCAATAATATCAATAATTGTTAGCACAATGGTCAACATATTGATTCTCTTTGGTCTTGAAAACTTTTACCGAAGCGTTCTTGCTCACCGAATGTGAAAGGTCTGTAGACAGGACAAATATTAGACACGTCGTGAGTGAACATTGATGAGAACAATGCAAATACTGTCTCCATGCAACTGGACACCTAACACCTCTGTTGTACAGAACTTATCCCAGAGAATTCACACCAAGAAAGAAGGTATTTCCCAAAAATGAACTCAATTGAGCGATAAGATGAATAGTGGTTGGAAGAACAATGCGCCAATTTGGTTCTCTCTGGTCTCAAAAACGTTCACAGAAGCATCCTTGATGATTGAAGGTGAAATGTCTATAGGCAAGACAATAATAGTCATGTCGTGAGTGAACATTAACTTGAGAACAATGCAAATACTGTCTCTACGCAACTGGACACCTCTTTTCAGCTTAACCATTTCCCGGGCATTCACGCTGACAAATGTACTGAATTGAGCAAAGACGAATAGTTAATGGTAGAACGGTCAGCATATTGGTTCTGTCCAGTAGCTCCATTGATGACAGAGTGTGGCAGGTCTATAGGCAGGACAACCAGTAGACATGTCGTGTGACGGAAGACTTGAGCGCAATGGAAATTCTGTCTCTACGCACATGTACGTTTTTGTTTTTTTTTTCAAATCCAGTATGCTACTTGAATGCAAAGGGCAAATATTTCGTCAGACTTCTCTATACTCTCCTGTAACTGCAGCGATCTACGGGAGCCCGTCTTCTGTCTGACAAGGAGCGCTGATCCCAGCCGAAAGGGGAGGGTCCTCAGCTGAGTGCTTCTGCGCCTTCATTTCAGTGACGGTCGCAGCACCAGGGCCCCCACAGATCCAAACTTTTGATACAGTTGTGTCCATCTTTATCTTGACTTTTAACCTATTAAATACAGTGTCAGGAAACTTTAACTTGACTTTTTCAACGGCTTTTGTTGTGTGACATCACGCTGCGCAAGTTATCAGAGTCAAGATAAACTTGGCTACATCTGTATGTCTTTAGGACATATCAAAAGTTTTTTGAAAGTGCAGATAATCTTTATGGCTCCATGCACACGACCATATTTTCATCTATCCGTAAATATGGATCCATAGTCATCCGTAACTTAATCGTATACATGGAACGGTATCCGCAAATATGGTCCGTAGTGCATTTGTATTTGATCCATATATTCGGATCCGTAAAAAAGAGGGAGGCTGCAAATGATGTCACCTACATGTTGCATAGCATTGATTCCGTAAATACGTACGGTTTACGGATGCACATCCGTAGGCGTCTGTATTTACGGAAGCGCCCATAGACTTCTATAGGAGAGTCCGTGCTATAATTACGGACAAGAATAGGACAGGTTCTATAATTTTTTCAGCATGGACACCCATCAGTAAAAATACGGAAAGGTGTCCGTGGCCAATAGAAATGAATGGGTCCGTAATTACGGATGAAATATACAGTCGTGTGCATGGGGCCTAAGGGTCATTTTAGGGTGCCCGTACACGTAGCAGACATGCAGTGGTTGAATGCCGCCAATTGCCATGGTTTTGCTCTGCAGGTTTTTGCCGCACATCACACTACCACCACACGCTTGTTGCATGTACGGGCATCAGGTAGTGATCGATTCCAAAGTGGGGCATGACATACTGTGATTGAGAACTTTTTGTTATAAATTAAATTATTGTTAAGTCTATTTGTTATTGTTCTTTGTTCACATGATCACCTTTATACTTTTTCAATATGAATTGTCCATGTACGGTATAGAAGTAGCAGAGAAAGAAGAAGGCACCAGTATTATAAGGGCTCATTTAGACGAACGTTGAATACGATCCGTAAAAAACGGCCGTCACGCGGACGCAGTGGGGTCGTTCGCACGGCTATTGTTTCAACGGACCTTGTGAAATTTTTGCTTATTCTTTTTCACTTTTTCCTCCTCGCCTTAACTTTTTTATTTTTCTGTCGACATTGTTTGCGGGACGAGTTGTAGTTTTTATTGGCACTATTTATTGTACCATATAATGTACTGGGAAACAGAAAAAAATCCTTTGTGAGGTGAAATGGGAAAAAACAGCAATTCCACCATAGTTTTTTGGGTTTCATTTTTGTGGGCAAGGTTTGTTTTTTTTGTTTTTTTTTACAGCGTTCACAGCACGGTAAAAAATACATTTTAACTTTATTCTGCAGGTCGATACGATTGCAGTGATACCAAATTGATATCGGTTTTTTTATGCTTTACCACTTTTACATATTTTGAGAGCCAAAACTTTTAGATTTTTCCGTTAATAGACAATTATCGGAAACCCACGATTGCGTGGCAAAGAAGGGAAAAATCTCTTGGAGGGGGCCACTCCCCCCCCCTTCTAACAGCTTAGATGCTGTGGTTGCTATTGACCATGGCATCTAAGTGGTTAAACAGCCGGAATAGGACCTATCTTCGATCCCAGCTTCTGCAGTGATGTGTCAGCTGTATGTTACAGCTGCCACCCGATAAGTATGAAGTATGGAGCGTGACATCTGGCAAGAGCTCCCCCATGGTGGCTGTCATGTACGTGTATGTGACATTTTGCCAAGGGGTTAAAACAAATAGCAATTGTTAGGATTCTCACTGAAGTGGGTCCTTGAACCGCAATCGGTTTGGCACTGTCTAAGCGGAGGTAAGGAGTCAAAGAAATCTGCGGTGGCAGAGGTGCAAGATGAAGTCAGAATCCAGGGGCAAGGGCAAGGTCAGGGTCAAGGTTAAACAGTAAATAGCTCAATAGAAAGTACCTTAATCTACGCAATAGTGTATCATCAGATTTCTCCTTAAATATACCACTAGGCCTGACATCATCAAAGGGGGACTGTTGTAAAGGCAACCGGAGTTGACCAGCGGTTGAAAGCAGAAAGGCCTCTGCCGCAAGCAAATCGGCGTTGGATCGGGGAGAGGTATCAGTAATAGGAGATCTGTATTAACCACTGCTGTTTTTCTCACTGCATATACGGTATAACTAAACAGCACCGTGTGAGAGGGGCTCCCGTGTGATTGACAACTCTGTGTGGGAGAGGCTCCCATGTGATTGACAGCTCTGTGTGGGAGGGGCTCCCATGTGATTGACAGCTCTGCTCTGTAACTACTGATCCTCTTATGCCGCGGTCTTGTGCTAGAAGATTAATGCACATCAGAATTTTAAATTATCCTTATTAAAGATACACAAACGCCTGTGTGTACATTTAAAAATGATGTCAAACTATGTTAATTTCTGTGTGTAGTGATCGGCCAACACAACAGCTACAGATGCACAAACTGGGGGACGTTTCTATGCCAGTGTTCTGGTGTAGAAAAGTTACCCTTTAAGGAATGTTTCAGGTAGTTCTCATTGAAATTAAATAAACCGGTCTATCAATCTAGAATTTGCATCTATTCCCAGACTAATTGACCTGGATATTCTACCTTATATTTTTTATTACATAATAACCTTAGCTAATGGCTTTGTCAAGGATTTATAAGCTTTCATTGAATTGGTTGACAATTCCTTTGTTTATCACGGGATGAATTTTAACAATAGACATGAAACCAACCAGGCAGACTTGAGCAGTAACATTGTATCTCCAGCCAAGTTCTGCCTCCCAATGTGTTGAATCCTTCAGGGTTTACTGAAACCGATGTAAGCACAAAACATATCATTTACTTACAGTGTCGGACTGGAGTACCTTGGGCCCACCAGAGGAGATAATTTGTGGGGCCCACCCTTTAGCTATATAAAAATAATGCAACCACTCTTGATTGTGTAGTAAAACATTTGTAGTAAAACAAATTACCACCGTACAGTGACCATATAGAGGTAGAAACCAGTCCTACACAGGCTCTCTGCAGACCATATAAGTGACTACAGTACAGTGAAATCCAGTAACTCACAGGTGATGTCTTCTCTGTTTGGAGTCATGCTGTCATGGACACTGGGTTTGTGGACTCACTAGGCCGCTCCGCCATAGCGGGGAGGCAGCTGACCAGGTCACAGTCTATGTGAAAGTAAGATAGCAGACAGTAACGCTTAGGTACCTGAAATAGTCCGGACGGTGACTGTGGCTACAGCACGGATGGAGGCAGGTGCGGAAAGTGGCGCCAGACCTGGCGGGCAGTATCCGATGAGCAGATAGCGCTTGACGTGGCAGATGGCACTTGACGTGACAGACGGCACTTGACGTGCCAGACGGCACTTGACGTGTCAGACGACACTTGACGTGGCAGACAGCACTTGACGCGGCAGATGGCACTTGAACACGGGTAGGCACAGGAACAATGCGGAATACAGGAACGGTAACAGTGCACGGGTAACAGCTGGAACGGGAGACACTAAGGGACCATTTGAGAGACAGACGGAAAGACTAACAACGCTCAGGCAAGGATCAGAAGGGCTGGGGCATTCTTATAGGGCAGGGAGTCACGTGGGTTAATGATCATTGTTTTCATGTGCGCTCGCTGGCCCTTTAAGAGCAGGCGCGAGCACCCTACGGGACCCGGCCGGACGGAGCGGAAGTGAGCGCTGGCATCTCCTAGGAGGGAGACGGAGGCCAGCGCTCACAGATCCATGGCTGCGGGCGTCGGGAGGTGAGTGAACCCGACGGCCCGCGGCCATGGGCGCTACACATACACTTCCCTATTCATCTTCATCCGTCCCAGAACGCCATGACGACTTATTCCATCCACAAATCGCCTCTGCAGAATTTGCAACACAAACATCTTTGGCTCCTGACATTTCCAGCACCCTCCCCACCTATTCTCCACCCTCTACAATAACTTGCCATTTATAGTGCCCCAGATGGAAATGATGCCCCCTCTTGGTGCCCCACACTGTAATAGTACCCTCTTTTAGGCCCCACTCAGTAATATTGCTCCTCTTAGTGTCACACACAGTAATAGTGCACCCCAAACAGTAATAGTGCTTTCCTTAGGCCTCACACAGTAACAGTGCCCCCCAATAGTAATAATGGCCCCTTTAGGCCTCACTCAGAATAAGTGCCCCCGAACAGCAATTTTGCCACCCTATAGGCCTCACAAAGTAATAGTGTCCCTTTGTACTCCTTACAAAGGAATTCCTCCATATGTGCTCCCACACAGAAGCAAAGTCCCCCTTTTTGCCCCATACAGTAGTTAGGTCCCCTTTGTGCTCCTCTATAGTAGTTAGGTCCTGCTTTGTGTTCCCAGGGCCGCCATCAGGGGGGTATTAGGGGTACTAGTGTAGGGGGCCCGGCCAAACTTAATTGAAAGGGGGGCCCGGCAACTGCCGCGACTTGCCTTTGGTAGAAAAAAACAGGCCCCTGCAATGGGGCCTGTTCTTTTCACCAAAACAATGTCGTGAGCTGCGGGCCCCCCTCTCGTAAACACCGCCCGCTTGCGCGCCCGCGCTGGACGGCAAACGCGCACCCGCGCGCGCTCGACTGCACAAGCGCGCGCGCACGAAGGTCCGCAGGCGCGCGCCCGCGCGCGAACGACCGGGCGTGCCGGCGCGCAACCTGCTCGTGCCCGCACCACAAGAACATCCCCGGCGCACAGACTACTTACGTGCTGGCCCGCCTCCGCCTCCTCCTTCTCCGCCTCCTCCTCCTCCACCTCCGCCTCCCTCAAGAGCGTAGCTACGTAAGGAGAGGGGGAGGAGTCCAGTTGTTGCGCGGCGGCAGGAGTTCGTCGATCAATTTTCTGGAGCCTGGAGGTGAAGGACGACATCTGGACCGAAGACATCGCCTGACGAGGACTGGAGTGGGGAGCAGTTCTTCTGACACAGTGAGTAAAATGTCTCAAAGTGCTGTTTATGTATGGCCCTGTTCACACAGAGTATTTTGCAGGCAGAAAAAAAATCTGCCTCAAAATTCCTTAAAGAATTTTGAGGCAGATTTTGACCTGCCCACACTATCTTGCCGCGTTTTTTTGCTGCGTTTTTTGCCCGCGGCGATTGAGGACAGCAGACAAAAGACGCAGCGAAAAATGCATTTTCTGCCTCCCATTGATTTCGATGGGAGGTCAGAGGCGGAACCGCGGCAAGAAAGGACGTGCTGCTTTTTCTTTTTTTGGCTCCCATTGATTTCAGATTAAATCAATGGGAGGCGGTTTTGGAAGTTTTTTGGTGCTGATTCTGACGCAGTGTCCGAGTCAATATCAAGGCCCAAAATCTCTGTGAACTGGGCCTTATTGTTAGGGCTTATTCAGACGAACATGTAATACGTCCGTGCAACGTGCGTGATTTTCACTCGCCTCGCACGGACCTATGTTACTCTATGTGGCCGTTCAGACTGTAAGTGATTTTCACGCAGCGTGTGTCCGTGTGTCCGCTGCGTAAAACTCACGACATGTCCTATATTTGTGCATTGTTCGCGCATCACGCACCCATTGAAGTCAATGGGTGTGTGAAAATCACGGCCAGCACTTCCGCAGCCGTATAAACTATGAATGAAAACAGAAAAGCACCACGTGCTACAAACATACAAACAGAGTGTCATAATGATGGCGGCTGCGCGAAAATCACGCAGCCGCGCATCATACGCTGCTGACACACGGAGCTGTTATGGACCTTTTGCATGCACAAAACGCCAAGTTTTTTGCGCGCGCAAAAAGCACACGCTCGTGTGAATCCGGCCTTAGGGTAGGAACACACTAGGCATGAACACTGCGGATTTTATGTAACATTTTATTGTGGAAAATCCGCAGCGTATAACAGTCGCAGCAGAGCGGGTGAGATTTGAACAAATCTCATCCACACGCTGCAAAAAAAAGTGACCTGCAGTGCGGCTTTTGGCTTTTTAAGCTGCAGCATGTCAATGTATTCTGTGGAATCGCTGCTCCTCTGTTGCGGAAATGCTGCGGTTCTGCCGCAAAAATCACAAATGAGAAAAAAAAAGGTACTTTTTTAAATTAATAAAAAAGTTTAGACTTGCCCCGGCCGTAGTCCTGGTGACGCGATCCTCTATTCTTCGCGCAGCCCCGCCTCCAGGGGTGAACCTAGCCCGTCTGCCGCCTGAGGCGAACTATAAAAAGGCGCCCCCCCCCCACAAATCTATCGGAGTTTTCTCATTCCTAACTTTACACATCAAACACGGAATATATACATTTTTTAAATAGGAAAACATTTGATGTGTATTTGTTAGGCCCTGTTCACACAGAGTATTTTGACAAGTTTTTGGGCGCGGAAACCACTCCGCAAAACTCTTCAAAAACCGGCCGAAAATGCCTCCCGAGAAAGAAGGGACATGCCCTATCTTCACGCGTTTACGCCTCTGACCTCCTATTGACATCAATGGGAGGCAGAGAGAGGATATTTCGCTGAGTTTTTTGCCCGTAGCACTCAATGGCCGTGAGCGAAAAACGCGGTGAAAATCGTGGCAAACGACGTGCAGGAAGGACAAAATTTGCCTCAAAAACCCAAAAAACTCAGTGTGAACATAGCCTTAAAGTGCTGTTTGAAGTATGGAAAATATTTAAAGAATTCTTCTTACTGCCAATCAGTGCAGTGCAAATAGTACAGTCGGCCCTGCACTGCCCCATATCTCTCCTCGGCAGCCAGTCTCATTTGCGGCGAAACTCTCTGCAATTACATTCAGGCCAGTCCAGGACGGATCGCGCTTAGCGCTGTTTTGAAGCGGCACGTCCTGGGCTGGTTTCTTTGCTCTACCTGCTGTATTGTTGTGGTCTGCCTGTGCTGGCTCGATGCCAGTGGTGGATTCATATGATCTGTGGCCCTTTGCGGTCCACAAGTTATGTGCCCACATCCCACACGTAAGTATCACCTACATGTCAAAGTACATCACATGCCACTCTGCAGACTGTCTCTTAGCCTGATCATCTGCTGCCACTCACACTTCCCCACAGCCCCCACCACTGTAATGTACATAGATTGTAAGACCAACATTACCAATAATACCGCAATACTGCTACAGAATAATACCCCCATACTGTTACTGAATAATACCCCCATACTGTTACTGAATAATACTCCCATACTGTTACTGAATAATACCCCCATACTGTTACTGAATAATATCACATACTGTTACTGAATAATACCCCCATACTGTTACTGAATAATACCCCCATACTGTTACTGAATAATACTCCATACTGTTACTGAATAATACCCCCATACTGTTACTGAATAATACTCCCATACTGTTACAGAATAATACCCCATACTGAATAATACCCCCATACTGTTACTGAATAATACTCCCATACTGTTACTGAATAATACCCTCATACTGTTACTGAATAATACCCCCATACTGTTACTGAATAATACCTCCATACTGTTACTGAATAATACCTCCATACTGTTACTGAATAATACCTCCATACTGTTACTGAATAATACCCCCATACTGTTACTGAATAATACCCCCATACTGTTACTGAATAATACCTCCATACTGTTACTGAATAATACCCCCATACTGTTACTGAATAATACCCCCATATTGTTACTGAATAATACCCTCATACTGTTACTGAATAATACATTTATACTGTTACTGAATAATACCCCATACTGTTACTGAATAATACATTTATACTGTTACTGAATAATACCTCCGTACTGTTACTGAATAATACCTCCATACTGTTACTGAATAATACCCCCATACTGTTACTGAATAATACCTCCATACTGTTACTGAATAATACTCCCATACTGGCACTGAATAATACCCCCATACTGTTACTGAATAATACCTCCATACTGTTACTGAATAATACCCCCATACTGTTACTGAATAATACCTCCATACTGTTACTGAATAATACTCCCATACTGGCACTGAATAATACCCCCATACTGTTACTGAATAATACCTCCATACTGTTACTGAATAATATCCCATACTGTTACTGAATAATACCTCCATACTGTTACTGAATAATAACCCCATACTGTTACTGAATAATACCCCATACTGTTACTGAATAATACCCCCATACTGTTACTGAATAATACCTCCATACTGTTACTGAATAATACCTCCATACTGTTACTGAATAATACCTCCATACTGTTACTGAATAATACCCCCATACTGTTACTGAAAAATACATTTATACTGTTACTGAATAATACTCCCATACTGTTACTGAATAATACCTCCATACTGTTACTGAATAATACCCCCATAATGTTACTGAATAATACCCCCATACTGTTACTGAATAATACCTCCATACTGTTACTGAATAATACATTTATACTGTTACTGAATAATACTTCCATAATGTTACTGAATAATACCCTCATACTGTTACTGAATAATACCCCCATACTGTTACTGAATAATACCTCCATACTGTTACTGAATAATACCTCCATACTGTTACTGAATAATACCCCCATACTGTTACTGAATAATACCCCCATACTGTTACTGAATAATACATTTATACTGTTACTGAATAATACATTTATACTGTTACTGAATAATACATTTATACTGTTACTGAATAATACCCTCATACTGTTACTGAATAATACCCTCATACTGATACTAAATAATGCCTCCATACTGTTACTGAATAATACCTCCATACTGTTACTGAATAATACCTCCATACTGTTACTGAAGAATACCTCCATACTGTTACTGAATAATACCTCCATACTGTTACTGAATAATACCCCCATACTGTTACTGAATAATACATTTATACTGTTACTGAATAATACATTTATACTGTTACTGAATAATACCTCCATACTGTTACTGAATAATACCACCATACCAGTACTGAATAATATCCCCATACTGTTAGTGAATAATACCACCATACTGTTACTGAATAATACCTCCATACTATTACTGAATAATACCACCATACTGTTACTGAATAATACCTCCATATTGTTACTGAATAATACCTCCATATTGTTACTGAATAATACCACCATACTGGTACTGAATAATATCCCCATACTGTTAGTGAATAATACCACCATACTGGTACTGAATAATATCCCCATACTGTTAGTGAATAATACCACCATACTGTTACTGAATAATACCTCCATACTGTTACTGAATAATATCACCATACTGTTACTGAATAATACCTCCATACAGTTACTGAATAATACCCCCATACTGTTACTGAATAATACCTCCATACTGTTACTGAATAATACCACCATACTGTTACTGAATAATACCCCCATACTGTTACTGAATAATACCTCCATACTGTTACTGAATAATACCCCCATACTGTTACTGAATAATACCCCATACTGTTACTGAATAATACCCCATACTGTTACTGAATAATACCCCATACTGTTACTGAATAATACCTCCATACTGTTACTGAATAATACATTTATACTGTCACTGAATAATTATTCCATAATGTTACTGAATAATACCCTCATACTGTTACTGAATAATACCCTCATACTGTTACTGAATAATACCTCCATACTGTTACTGAATAATACCTCCATACTGTTACTGAATAATACCCCCATACTGTTAGTGAATAATATCCCCATACTGTTACTGAATAATACCCCCATACTGTTACTGAATAATACCTCCATACTGTTACTGAATAATACCCCCATACTGTTACTGAATAATACCCCCATACTGTTACTGAATAATACCTCCATACTGTTACTGAATAATACCACCATACTGGTACTGAATAATACCACCATACTGTTACTGAATAATACCTCCATACTGTTACTGAATAATACCACCATATTGTTACTGAATAATACCCCCATACTGTTACTGAATAATACCACCATACTGTTACTGAATAATAACCCATACTGTTACTGAATAATACCCCCATACAGTTACTGAATAATACCTCCATACTGTTACTGAATAATAACCCATACTGTTACTGAATAATACCCCCATACTGTTACTGAATAATACCACCATACTGTTACTGAATAATACCCCATACTGTTACTGAATAATACCCCCATACTGTTACTGAATAATACCTCCATACTGTTACTGAATAATACCTCCATACTGTTACTGAATAATACTCCCATACTGTTACTGAATAATACCCCCATACTGTTACTGAATAATACCCCCATACTGTTACTGAATAATACCCCCATATTGTTACTGAATAATACCTCCATACTGTTACTGAATAATTCCCCCATACTGTTACTGAATAATACCTCTATACAGTTACTGAATAATACCCCCATACTGTTACTAAATAATACCCCCATACTGTTACTGAATAATACCCCCATACTGTTACTGAATAATATCACATACTGTTACTGAATAATACCCCATACTGTTACTGAATAATACCCCCATACTGTTACTGAATAATACCCCCATACTGTTACTGAATAATACCCCCATACTGTTACTGAATAATACCCCATACTGTTACTGAATAATACCCCATACTGTTACTGAATAATACCACCATACTGTTACTGAATAATACCTCCATACTGTTACTGAATAATACCACCATACTGTTACTGAATAATACCTCCATACAGTTACTGAATAATACCCCCATACTGTTACTGAATAATACCTCCATACTGTTACTGAATAATACCACCATACTGTTACTGAATAATACCTCCATACTGTTACTGAATAATACCACCATACTGTTACTGAATAATACCACCATACTGTTACTGAATAATACCACCATACTGTTACTGAATAATACCACCATACTGTTACTGAATAATACCCCCATACTGTTACTGAATAATACCTCCATACTGTTACTAAATAATACCTCCATACTGTTACTGAAAAATACCACCATACTGTTACTGAATAATACCACCATACTTTTACTGAATAATACCACCATACTGTTACTGAATAATACCCCCATACTGTTACTGAATAATACCTCCATACTGTTACTGAATAATACCTCCATACTGTTACTGAATAATACCACCATACTGTTACTGAATATTACCTCCATACTGTTACTGAATAATACATTTATACTGTTACTGAATAATACCTCCATACTGTTACTGAATAATACCTCCATACTGTTACTGAATAATACCTCCATATTGTTACTGAATAATACCTCCATACTATTACTGAATAATACATTTATACTGTTACTGAATAATACATTTATTAAAACCCACCATACTGTTAGTGAATAAATCACACTATATATAGACCAATATTACCACCATATAGTGACCTTATAGAGGTAGATGCCAGTTATACACAAGATATCTGCAAACCATATAAGTGATTACAGTATAGTTATATCGAGTGACTATTGTGGCAAATTTAAATTTTTTACATTTTTATACTGCTTTTTTTTGGTAGGTTCCGCTGGAGCGTTTGGACTACGTCGTAGATACATTGGACTACTCCGATGATCTACTTTTAAAAAAAAAAAAAAAAAATGGTGAAAGAGGGTTGCATGGGGGAGTTTAGATTTCAATAAAAGTTTTTCTTGTGTTTTTTTTAAATACTTTATTATGGCCTTAGTAATGGCTGCTGTCTGATTGAGAGCGTCCATTACTAAGAAGGGGCTTAGTGATAGCCAGTAAAAAGGCTATCACTAACCCCTATAATTACCCCGGTTCTCACTGCCGCGAGGGGAGTACGATCCAGTACCCGACCATCTGAAGCGACGGTAAGGCAGCAGGGCGGTCACAGGCTGGTTTTACCAGGCTGGGAAGGGATAAAAAACGTGGCCCTTCACACCCTGGGGATGCTAGGCTGCAGCTGCTTTATTGTATCTGGCTGGTTGTGAAAAATAGCGGGAACCCCACGTCTTTTTAAAAAAAGAAATAGAAAAAAAAATACGTGAGATCCCCTCCATTTTTCATAACCAGCCAGATACAATAAAGCAGCAGCAGCCTAGCATTACCAGGGTGGGAAGGGCCATGGTTTTAGGCCATTCCGAGCCTGATATTACCTGCCTGCGGCCACCCCAGTACCCGCCCTTCTCTTCAGACAGTCGGGTGCTGGATTGTACCCAGCTCTTCCCAGTACTCCTGGTGGCGGTGGGTACCGGGGTAATAATAGGGGTTAGTGATAGCCTTATTACTAACACTAAGCCCCTTCTTAGTAATGGACGCTCTCAGACAGCTGCCATTACTAAGGCGGTAATGAAGTATTAAAAAACAGAGACATAAAGACATTTATTTTATTGAAATGACAACTCTTCCACACAATCCACTTTAACCATTTTATTAAAAAAAAAAAAGAAATAAAGCTTAAATCAGCGAAGTAGTCCAACGAATCTACGACGTAGTCCGAATGGTCCAGCGGAACCTGCAAAACAAAAATTTGCAGTATGAAAAATAAAAATAAAGCTGGCTGCCCCCACAGACGTACAAACATATGAATAAATAGCTACCTTCGGAAACATATTAAAATAATTAGAAAAATTAGGCCAATAAAAAAATAAAAAATTATAACACCTTTCTTTTAAAGAGAACCTTTCACCTCCCCAT
Organism: Rhinoderma darwinii; assembly: GCF_050947455.1. Taxonomy (NCBI): domain Eukaryota; kingdom Metazoa; phylum Chordata; class Amphibia; order Anura; family Rhinodermatidae; genus Rhinoderma; species Rhinoderma darwinii. The sequence continues at coordinate 22,437,354 of NC_134698.1, forward strand.
ACATGTGCAGCTGAGTGCAGCATGTAATGGGGGGGGGGGGGTGCACAAACTCTGGGGCACTTTACATTTTTTTCGTTATTTAGATATCAGTGCTGTAATATTTGGCGCCCGATATTTAAATAACCCCCTGAACTGTCAATGGGGAGGTAATTGGCAAGGGGCGTGTAACATCGCTGTGACACTGTCCAATCAGCTACGGTCAGCGTTACAGCAAGAGCTGGAGAGAGAGCGCGTGCGCGCAACTCCGCCACCACTAAGGAACACAAGAGGAGAAGAAGAGTGTGAATTCTTCTTCTTCTGTTTCATGGCATCGGAGCTGTGCGCGCACGCACGCTCTCACTCTTTAGCTTTCGGCAGACAAGGACGATAAGACTGGTCTCTCACCTGAGATCACAGTCTTGTACTTGCCTGCCGAGAGCTGAAGAGTGAGAGCGTGCGTGCGAACATGATCTCCTCTCTCCAGCTCTTGCTGTTGACATTGTCCGCAGCGGATTGGGCAGTGTCACAGCGATGTTACACGTCCCCTTGCCAATTACCGCCCCATTGGCAGTTCATGGGGTTATTTAAATATCAGGCGCCAAATATTACAGCACCGATATCTAAGTAAGGAAAGAGGGTAGAAAAAAAAATGTAAAGTGCCCCAGAGTTTGTGCAGCCCTGCCCATTACATGCTGCACTCAAATGCAAATCTGTGGGCAGGTGAAAGATTCTCTTTAAAGTGTAACAACTTTTTAAAAAAATGTTGACATGTCAGAAGTTTTGATCAGTGGGGGCCGAGCACTGAGACACCTCCACTAGTCGCTAAAACGAAGCAGCAGAAGTGCTCGGGTGAGCGTGTGCCGCTTCAATTCTGTTTGGCTTTCCTTGGAGCAGTGTACGGGCTCAATAGAAAGTCTAGGAGTCCGTACACCGCTCACTCGGCTGAAAGTCGATCATAAATGAAGCGGCACAGCGCTCACCCGAGCACTTCTGCTGCTTCGTTTTAGCGATCGGTGGGGGCCTCAGTGCTCGGTCCCCCACCGATGAAAACTTCGGACATGTCACTATGATATATAAGGATATCTATTACTGCGATTGGTGCACGTTTTAATTACTTTTTATTGAAAATGATTTGCACTTTTTGAGATACAGCTGCTTTGTATCCTGTATACAGAGCAGCTATATATAGCGCTGGGACCTGAATGCATTAGGTCGCCTATTACCGATCACATCTAAGCTATGAACTTAGATGTGATCGGTTACAGCTCGATCCTGCAGGACTCGCTGACCTGACGGATACAGGATACAGCGCTATATACATTATATAATATATTTATTTTAATTAGCGGGGGCAGGTTTATGGGGAAGGATTAGGGCCTGTTCACATCAGCGTTGGCTTTCCGTTCCGGGGTTCCGTGGGAGGTTTCCGTCGGGTGAACCCCCTGCAACGGAAAGTCAAACTGAAACCACAGCTTCCGTTTCAGTCACCATTGAAATCAATGGTGACGGAAACATTGCTAATGGTTTCCGTTCATCACCATTCTGGCAGGTTTCAGTTTTTGTGACAGAATCAATAGCGCAGTCGACTGCGCTAATGGTGACTGAAACGGAAGCTGTGGTTTCAGTTTGACTTTCCGTTGCGGGGTTACCTCCGACGGAACCCCAGAACGGAAAACCAACGCTGATGTGAACAGGCCCTAAGGCTTCTTTCACACTAGCATTAATATACGTTTACCTCTCTTCCGTCAGAGGAAGAGAGGATCGATACGTTAAACGGAAAGCAACAGCTCCATTAGAATTACCATTGCTTTCAATGGTAATTCTTTTGTATCAGTTGCTTTCCGTTTGTCTCCGTTCGCTAAGTTTCCGTTTTTTTTAAAGGAAACAAAAGTGAAGTCTGCAGAACTTTATAGAAAGCTTCAGTCAATGCCTGTGAAACTGTAGTACTTGAGGGTTTATTGAATGACAGGCACTATTAGTCTCTCCTATCTGCTGCGTGTGGGTGGTGACTGGTCAGAGACTCACAGTCAGACTGGCAGCCGCAGCTGCTGCATGCAGTGTGCACTGTGAGACTCACCAGTCAGCCCTATTTGTAGCTTTCCCACGCTAATTAAGCACAGGAAAGCTACAAAGCCAGGAGTATACTGCAGGGGTGGGGGGGGGGGGTCGTTTTACTGACAGCAGAGGGCTCTATAGGGGGGAATCATCCCCCCACCATAGAGCCCTGACTAGTTACTATACTGGAAGGTTAGGGGGGTCTTAGCATCTGACTGCTCTAAAGTGGGGGCAGAATCCCCCCTATTGAGCTCTCTGCAGTAAGTCAGACGCTCAGACCCTCCCCCACCCACACTAATCGTTCCATTATAGTGATGTGAGGGCTATATGGGGTGGATTATTCCAGCCCCATAGAGCCCTCTGCTGTCGGTAAAATGCCCCCCCTTGCAGTATACTCACGTCCCGGTCCCAGCAAGGCAGGCACTTACCTCGTGGTGCTGGTGCTGCTCGTCGCTCCTCCTGCAGACTTGCTCCTCTCTGGCTGTATGTACTGTGTACAGCGTCAGAGACGAGGAGGAGTATTACAGACGTTCGGCGCGTCTGCATGGCCCCTCCCCCCGGTCCAGTCCCGGGCTGAAAATGCCGCCCCCCCCCCCCCCCGTTTGGGTAGGTGGTGCCGCCTGAGGCCGTCGGCTTACCTGGCCTCATGGCAGGTTCGGCACTGCACGCCTCCTGTCATGACGTTTCATCCCATGTGACTGCTGCAGCGGTCACATGGTCTACAGCGTCATCCCAGGAAGCGGGGCTACGTTCAGAAGAGAGAGACGCGTCACCTAAACTACGGCCGGGGCAAGTCTAAACTTTTTTTTCCCTGCAGGATTCCCGCAGCGGACACGCCTCACGAAACCTGCGCCACTATTTGGTGCGGTTTTGCTGGCAGAATTCCCTGCGGCTACCGGGCCGGATAAGCTGTGGAGTTTTACTCAGCATATCCGCCTAGTGTGTTCCTACCCTTATGATGTCGCTCCTGGAGCTGCTGCCGGTCTCTAAATAGGCAGTTGGTCCAGTAGAATTTGGAATTTATTTTTTTTGTGAACCAGCTTAAAAAAATACAAAACTTTTGTGTTAGGGCCTGTTCACATCACCGTTCGCTTCCATTCCAGGGTTCCGTCTGAGGTTTCTGTCGGGTGAACCCCGCAACGGAAAGTGACAGCACAGCTTCCGTTTCAGTCACCATTCCGGCTGGTTTTCGGACGGAATCAATAGCGCAGTCAACTGCGCTAATGGTGACGGAAGCTGTGCTGTCACTTTCACTTTCCGTTGCGGGGTTCACCCGACGGAAACCTAAGACTGAACCCCTGACGGAATACGCTCCGGATTTTCCACAATAAAATGTGTTGCATAAAATCCGCAGTGTTCATGCTTAGTGTGTCCCTACCCTAAGGCCGGATTCACACGAGCGTGTGCTTTTTGCGTGCGTAAAAACGTGGCGTTTTGCGCGCGCAAAAACGTGGCGTTTTGCGCATGCAAAAGGTCCATAACAGCTCCGTGTGTCAGCAGCGTATGATGCGCGGCTGCGTGATTTTCGCGCAGCCGCCATCATTATGACACTCTGTTTGTAGCATGTGGTGCTTTACTGTTTTCATTCATAGTTTATACAGCTGCGGAAGTGCTGGGCGCGATTTTCACGCACCCATTGACTTCAATGGGTGCGTGATGCTCGAACAATGCACAAATATCGGACATGTCGTGAGTTTTACGCAGCGGACACACGGACACACGCTGCGTGAAACTCACGGACAGTGTGCACGGCCCCATAGAGTAACATAGGTCCGCCCGAGGCGTGTGAAAATCACGCGCGTTGCACGGATGTATTACACGTTCGTCTGAATAAGCCCTAACAATAAGGCCCAGTTCACAGAGTTTTTGGGCCTTGATATTGACTCGGACACTGCGTCAGAATCAGCACCAAAAAACTTCCAAAACCGCCTCCCATTGATTTAATCTGAAATCAATGGGAGTAAGGGGGGATTCACACGAGCGTGTATTCGGTCCGTGCGGGCCGCGTGGTTTTCACGCGCCACGCATAGACCAATACAAGTCTATGGGGCAGTACAGACAGTCCGTGCTTTTTGCGCAGCGTTTGTTCGCTGCGTACAAAACGCGACAGGTTCAATAACTCTGCGTATTTCGCGCATCACGCACCCATTGAAGTCAATGGGTGCGTGAAAACCACGCAGGTTGCACGGAAGCACTTCTGTGCAAACCGACTGAAACAGCGCACCAGCTGTCAAAAGGATGAATGTAAACAGAAAAGCACCACGTGCTTTTCTGTTTCCGAACATCCAAACGGAGTGTCTTTGCGATGAGCGAAGCCGGACAAGCGAACCGAACTTCACCGGGATCGGCCGAACTCGTTTTGGCCGAACCCGGCAAAAAAATTATCGGTACGCGACGTCAGGAGATAGTTACTGTCCATGGTGCTGAAAGAGTTCAACTGTTTCAGCACCATGGACAGTGACTTCCGATCCCAATATACATGAACCTGTAGAAAAAAAACCGAAGTTCTGACTTACTGATAACTCCCGGCTTCTTCCTCCAGTCTGACCTCCCGGGATGACAATTCAGTCCAAGTGACAGCTCCAGCCAATCACAGGCTGCAGCGGTCACTTGGACTGGCGCGTCATCCAGGGAGGTGGGGCCCGATGTCAAGAGAGGCGCGTCACCAAGGACGCGTCACCAAGGACGCGTCACCAAGGCAACGGCCGGGAAGTTCTCGGTAAGTACGAACTTTTTCTTTTTTTTCAACAGGTTTTTCGATATTGTGTTCGGCATTCACTGTCGAGGGTGCTGAAAGAGTTAGCTCTTTCAACACCCTGGACAGTGACGGGCGTCGACTAGCCTCATCTCTATGATGGCGGCTGAGCGAAAATCACGCAGCCGCGCATCATACACTGATGACACACCCAGCTGTCAAATGTTTTTTTGCGCGCGCAAAACGCCGCGTTGTTTGCGCGCGCAAAAACGCAACGTCCGTCTGTATCTGCCCTAAGTCGCGGAAAAAAGAAAAAGCAGCACGTGCTTTCTTGCCGCAGTTCTGCCTCTGACCTCCCATTGAAATCAATGGGAGGCAGAAAATGCATTTTTCCCTGCTTTATTTGTCTGCTGTCCTCAATCGCCGCGGGCAAAAAACGCAGCAAGATAGTGTCGGCACGATCGGTCGCACGGGCGGCGGTGTTTGACGGCCCCCATGACGACCCCCATGCTACCCAGGGCCGCTATCAGGGGGGGTATTAGGGGTACTGATGTGAGAGGCCCGGCCAAACCTAATTGAAAGGGGGGCCCGCAGCTCACGACATTCTTTTGGTGAAAAAAACGGGCCCCATTGCAGAGGCCTGTTTTTTTTCTACCAAAGGCAAGTCGCGGCAGTTTGCCGGGCCCCCCTTTCAATTAGGTTTGGCCGCGCCTCTCTCATCAGTACCCCTAATACTCCCCCTGATGGCGGCCCTGGGTACCATGATATAGTGCTGGACGGAGTACCGTTAACAGGCGGTGCCACGGTAGGGGGGCCCTGAAAATGTAGCTGTAGGGGGCCCTGAAATTCCTGATGGCGGCCCTGTGTGTTCCCTTACAGTAGTTAGGTCCCTTTGATGCCCCCATATAGTAGTAAGCACCCCTTTATGCCCCTATATCAGGGATCTCAAACTCGGCCGGGTAAGTGGGCCACATATAGAAAAAATGGGAAGTTGACGGGCCGCATTACTTTCAAATTTGATACAATACAAAATTATTAATAATACCGCTATTTTTAAAATTTGAGAGAATTCTCCACGTGCTTATTTCAACAATCCAGTTATCCTTAATAACCAGCCTATTTTGGACCTTAATGACCAAGCTATTTTTTACGTTTTTCAATCGTCGCATTCCAAGAGCTATAACTCTTTTATTTTTGCGTCGACATCGCTGTATAAGGTCTTGTTTTTTGCGGGACAAGTTGTATTTTTTAATAGTACAATTTTGAGGTACATATTTTTTATTGATTCACTTTTATTAACTTTTTTTGGGGGGGAAATAGAAAAAAATCTGAAATTTCGCCACTCTTTTTTGCGTCCTAAATCTACGCAGTTTACCGTGTGGTATAAATAACACAATAACTTTATTCAGAGGGTTGTTACGATTGCAACGATACCAAATTTGTATAGTTTTTGTATGTTTTACTACTTTTACACAGTAAAAACGCTTTTTTTTTAAATTTGTTTTTGTGTCTCCGTATTTGAAGAGCCGTAACGTTTTTATTTTTTCGCCGATGCAGTTGTATAAGGGCTTTTTTTTTGCGGGACAACTTGTAGTTTTTATCGGTACCATTTTGGAGTAGATGCGACTTTTTGATCACTTTTTAATCACATTTTTTTAAAGTCAGGATTCACAGAAAACAGCAATTTTTCCATCTTTTTTAATTTCATTTTTTACGGCGTTCACCGTGCGGGTTAAATAATGTTATAGATTTATAGTCGGGGTCGTTACGGACGCGGCGATACCAAATATGTGTAACTTTTTTACTGTATTTTGTTTTTTTAATACTAAAGCAGTTTGTAAGGGGAAAAAGGTGGGTTTTTCATTTTTTTTTTTATTTTTTTTTTAATTAACTTTATTAAACATTTTTTTAAACTTTTTTACTAGTCCCACTAGGGGACTATAATATGCGATTCTGCGATCACATTTATAATACACTGCAATACTTTTGTATTGCAGTGTATTATGACTGTCCGTTTAAAACGGACAGGCATCTGCTAGGTCATGCCAGAGGCATGACCTAGCAGGCATACACTACAGGCAGACCTGGGGGCCTTTATTAGGCCCCCGGCTGCCATAGAAGACACAGACACTCGGTGATCGTATCGCCGGGTGTCGGTGGGGGAGAGAGGGAGCTCCCTCCCTCTCTCCAAAACCACTCAGATGCGGTGCTCGCTATTGAGCACCGCATCTGAGGGGTTAAACGAGTGAGATCGATACTAATATCGATCTCACCCGGCAGAGCAGGGACGCTCCCAGCCCTCAGCTGCCTCTAGCAGCTGAGAGCAGGGAGATTTGACAGCTCCCTGCTCTGTAAACTTATTCCGATGCCGCGACGTAAAAAGTCTATGGCATCGGAATAAGGCCCGTTAGTGACCGACGTAGAAACACGATGGGCCAGTCACTAACGGGTTAAGTGTCAGTTTTCCAGTTTAAGTGTCGCTAAATGCAGTCCGGCGGCTCAGTTGGCAGCGTTTGGCAGACACACATGTCAAGATTGGGCAGCCCCTTTTTAGATAGTGCCACAGAGTCCTCTGTAGATAATGCCACTGTGCCCTCTGTAGATAATGCCACAGTGCCCTCTGTAGATAATGCAACACTCCCCTGGATAATGCTACATTGTCCTCTGTAGATACTGCCACACACCCACTTGTAGATAGTGTCACAGTGCCCTCTGTAGATGCTACCACAGTGCCCTCTGTAGGTGTTACCACAGAGCCCTCTGTAGCTGCTGCCACAGTGCCCTCTGTAGATACTACCACAGTGCCCTCTGTAGATGCTACCACAGTGCCCTCTGTAGGTGTTACCACAGAGCCCTCTGTAGATGCTGCCACAGTGCCCTCTGTAGATGCTACCACAGTGCCCTCTGTAGATGCTACCACAGTGCCCCCTGTAGGTGCTACCACAGTGCCCCCTGTAGGTGCTACCACAGTGCCCTCTGTAGATGCTGCCACAGTGCCCTCTGTATATTCTGCCACAGTGCCCTCTGTAGATGCTACTACTGTGCCCTCTGTAGATGCTACCACAGTGCCCTCTGTAGGTGCTACCACAGTGCCCTCTGTAGGTGCTACCACAGTGCCCTCCGTAGATGCTACCACAGTGCCCTCCATAGATGCTGCCACAGTGCCCTCCATAGATGCTGCCACAGTGCCCTCCAAAGATGCTGCCACAGTGCCATCCGTAGATGCTGCCACAGTGCCCTCCATAGATGCTGCCACAGTGCCCTCTGCAGATGCTGCCACAGTTCCCTCTGCAGATGCTGCCACAGTGCCCTCTGCAGATAATGCCACACACCCTAAGTAGATAGCTCCATTGGGGCTCCCTCTAGGAGTGGAATCCCCAGCCAGAGCGTTTCCGACGCTTTGGATGGGGATTCCTCTGCTGTTGGAGCCCCTGACGTCACTGTCCATACACTGTGACGTCAGGGGATCATCCTGGGTGGGAATGTGAAATCAGGGGCAACCCCAGAGCCGGTGTCCCAGAGCAGAGCACTAGTATAGGCTCTACGCCGGAACTCTGGGGAAGCCACTGAAAAATGCTCGTTTTTTTAAAAATAAAAACGTTACTCTTATCTACATTGCAGCGCCGATCTGCTGCAATAGCAGATAGGGGTTGCAAAATCTGGTGACAGAGCCTCTTTAAGCTAGAAGGCAACTCTCTGACTCTTGGGCATCGGGAAAGCTGGTATGACCATCATGACTCAGGAACCTCAATAACATCGTTGATTTTCAGCACAGACGGGACAGTAGACAGAGAGTGGAATAGGTTTCTTTTAGATTTGCCTTAGAGCTAAACCCAGGAGTTGATTCAGGGAATATTAAATCCTTACCTAAAAATGCCCGTAGAGTATATGAACTTTCAGAAGGGAATCCCCAGGTTGTATCCCCGGAGTAGACTTCAAAGCATCAGCTAACTTCTTATCTTATGTCTTTCTGACGCGTGGTACCATAATTGATAGTCAGAAGAGTAGTAGCAAAAGGTCAGGGCTGGCAGAGTTCATGCTAATACTAGTAAACACACTCAGGTCAGGGCAGGCAGCGGTCAATAAATGTAGTCATAAAACAGTACAAGTCAATCCAAAATAGCAAAAAAACACCTTCATAATAACCACAGGAACGGTTCCATACAGTTGGCACTATAGACTCTACTAATTGTAAGCACATATAAATTGTACTGGGAGAACTCCCAATAAAATTCACATCGTAAATGATGACATTCTAGAATAATTCCCATTATGATTTATGCAAAGTGACTGTATATTTCTTGGTGTGTCTCAAAACGATAATCAAGTTTCTGAGCTTTTAGGAGTGGCACAACACCAGGTTGGGAAGCGTAGATAAAACAATAGAAGCAGAATATCTCATATTTTTCCAGTAGGTTAACAAACAATAGAAAACCGATACCATGCTGATATGATGTAGGAAGTTGGTTAGTTAAAATTGAGGGCAGCAAAATATGGTATCTTCAAAATGCCAACACTAAGTAGAAGATGTCACAACCAGCAGAGATCCATAATAAGAGGAGCTTCTCTTTAATTGTCTTCTCAAAAATAGTACCTAGTGTTTGTTAACCATAACCCCTTAATGACCGCCCACCGTCTTTTGACGGCAACCGGTGCATGTGCTTAATCTACAGTGACGTCTTTCGGCGCTGCTGTAGAAGAGGCTGATGAGCGCTCCTGTGAGCACTCATCCTCTAAGCAGGAACTGTAACTTACAGCTCCTGAACTGAGAGCAGCCTACTGAATACAACTGGGATCGGAAAACATTCCGACCCCAGCTTTTTAACCCTTTGATCGCCGCGGTCCGTTCCGGGGCATGATCAAAGGGGACTCCCCTCTGTGATCGAAAACTGGGGAATCCGTCAGCAGTCAACCGTGCGGACCTACAGAGGAGCCCAGGGCGGTCTGTTCAGTTTGCCTTTTGTTAGGGCACATTATGTGATGCCCCAACAGCAGCCAGTGTCATAGTGACACCGAAGATCATGTTTTTACATACAAGAATATGCTAATACATTACAAGTAAAAAATAAAAATGTAAATAAAGTTATCCCTTAATGGGGTTAAAACAAAATATTTAAAAAATATATATATATTAAAAAATGGCCAAAAAAGTCATTATTTTGCATAAAATATATTTTATTGCCCATACATTACAGAAAAACAAAAAATCCTACCCATATTCGGCATCTACACGATCGTAATAACTTGAAGAATTAATTTAACAGGTTATTTAGCGTGAAACATGAACGGGATAAAAAATAAACAAAAAAGGCAATGGCGGAAAAAAAAAATTTCCTACATTAACGCCGTAAAAATTAGGCCTCATGCACACGACCGTAAAAACTCCCGTTATTACGGGTCGTAATTACGACCCGTAATAACGGGCTCATAGACTTCTATTGGCGACGGGTGCCTTCCCGTTTTCTCACGGGAAGGTGCCCGTGCCGTTGACAAAGATAGAACATGTCCTATTTCAGGCCGTAATAACGGCACGGACAGTCCATAGAAGTCTATGGAGCTCTCGTAATGACGGGTCGCTACATGTGTGCACCCGTCATTACGGCAGCGTTGCTAAGCGACGTCAGTAAATAGTCACTTTCCAGGGAGCTGAAAGAGTTAACTGATCGGCAGTAACTCTTTCAGCACCCTGGACAGTGACTACCGATCAGTATAAACCTGTAAAAAATAAAAATAAAAGACTTTCATACTTACCGACAACTTCCTGCTTCCTCCAGTCCGGTCTCCCGCCCGTTGCCTTGGTGACGCGTCCCTCTCGACATCCGGCCCTATGTCCTGGATGACGTTTCAGGCCATGTGACCGCTGCAGCCAGTCACAGGTCAATCACAGGCTGCAGCGGTCACATGGGCTGCCGCGTCATCCAGGGATGTCGGGCTGGATGTGAAGAGAGGGACGCGTCACCAAGACAACGGCCGGGTAAGTATGAATTTCTTTAACTTTTATTACAGAAAAGGCTGTCCCTTCTCTCTATCCTGCACTGATAGAGAGAAGGGGCTGCCGATTAGTGCAGTGCTATTTTGCCGCAAAAAACGTGCTCGTAAATACGGGTGGAATACGTGTGACACCGGACCCATATTTACGGGCACGGGTTCGTAAATACTGGTGCAAAACGGGTGGAATACGTGTGACACCGGACCCGTATTTACGCCAGTATTTACGGGTGGGAAAAAATACGGTCGTGTGCATGAGGCCTCAAGCAATCGTCCATTACGCAGTCACTCACCCTCTCGGGCACTCACTTATGACGGCACTCTCACCCACATATGCAGCTCTTTGTCATATGCGACTTCGTTCTTATATGGGGTTTCTTGAGTGATCTTCATTTCAAAGAACACAATTGTAGACCAATAAATGTTGAACAACATCATACAGCTAATTTCTCTTTAAGAGGCACAGGAAGCTTTATGGTTATTACACTGTAAGTGGTACAGAAATGTAAATGTAATTAACAGTTACACAATAACTCCATCTTCTACAAACTATCTCCTGGTGCGGGTCTCTCTATCTAATACCACACCCCAGCTGTATTGTCATCACACAGCTTCCCGCCTTAAAGTGTTGTGTCATGGCAGACATTTATGGCGTATACACAGGACATCCCATAAATCAAAGCTCCCAACCGTCCCGGTTTCTCACCGCTGTTCCAGCGTCCCAGGCGGTCTGCCAAATGGCCCGCGGGGCACTGCAGCTGTATCAAAACAACTAATCGCTGCTGACAGGTGCCCTGCATACCAGACGACTGCAGCAGCGATCAGAAGAAGGCAGGTGTCTGGCGATGGTGTGTTCTCACTGGGATCGATACCGGCCCGGGAGTGGACCAGTCCAGTCACCTGACCTGTCATCTGACCTCACCGGTCAGGTGACAGGTTAGGTGACTGGACTGGTCCACTCCCGGCCCGGCATCGACACCAGTGAGAACGCCGCTGCAAGACTACTGCCTTCTTCTGACGGTGAGTGACGTCAAAGCAGAGCGGAGAGTGGCAGCAGTAGGCTATCTCTACCGCTCTCCGCTCTGGCGACATTGTGAAACAAAGTATAAGGGGGTTGTGTTGCGCTACCTACAGGGGGGCTGTGTGTGGAGCTATCTAAAGGGGGCTGTGTGTGGCGCTATGTACATGGGGGCTATGTGTGTCGCTATCTACAGGGGGGCTGAGTCTGGAGCTATCTACAGGGGGGCTGTGTCTGGAGCTATCTACAGGGGGGCTATGTGTGGCGCTATCTACAGGGGGACTGTGTGGCGCTATCTACAGGGGGGCTGTGTCTGGAGCTATCTACAGGGGGGCTATGTGTGGCGCTATCTACAGGGGGACTGTGTGGCGCTATCTACAGGGAGGGCTGTGTGTGGCACTATGTACAGAGGGGCTGTGTGTGGCGCTATGTACAGAGGGGCTGTGTGTGGAGCAATCTACAGGGGGGCTCCGGTGGATGATTTTTCCATTGACGGGTAGCAGAGTTACATAAGTGTAAAAAAATAATCCCCATCATGTAACTCTGCTACCTGTCAATTGAAAAGTCATCAACCACAGGGTCTCCCTCTTGACTTTCATTGTTCTCAGCCTTTTGGTTTGTCCTGCAGCTGCTGCTGTGATGAGCAAATGTTATACCCAAGTTAGGAAAAGAAACACAAAGACGATATTACCTGATCAATAATATTGGTGATATCCAGACAGCCTAGAGATCCGCAGTGAGAATGTGCGCGTGTTATCTGCAGAAGGATCTGGCCGTGATTTGATGTGTTTATCCGGGATATTTGGCGTGGTTAGGGGCGTGGCTTAAAAATGGCCCTCTTTTCCGCATTTAAAAATTGGGAGGTATGCATAAATGTCTGATGAATGTGGGTCCTACCTCTGGGATCGGCATCTTCCCCCGAACAGGGGTTCCTCATCTTCACATTCCCTGGCGCGGTGCTGCTCGGTTTATTCCAGTGACATAAAATATATGATCCCTATATAGTAAATTATTATTGGGAGGAACTTGGAGGTTTTACCTTTTGACTTTTTATGGCGTGTCAATTAGAAATACATAGAGGTGTTATACCCACCACGGCCGTATTTGCCATTAGGTACCTCTGAACAGATGCATAGGGCGGCATTATTGAGGGGGCATGTAAGGGTGGCACATCCAGTACAATATATGAGCACAGGAACCAGACAGGTGGCAGATTTTACACAACTTTACTTCAGAAATGAAATGAGTATCTGTGGGTTATACAGTGACACTATATCAGTCTCTGCAAATCTCCACATATCACAGTCACAGGCGTCTCCTCAGCTCCCACCTGCCACATCCGTGAGGACAGTCCCAGCAGTTCTCAGCCACTCCTGTAGCTGTCTCAGTCTCCACAGTTTTCTCTAAATTCTGCTCTCTTTCCAGACTTTCCTCTCATGAGTTTCTCTGCAGTCTCTCTTTATACTTTCCTCTCATGAGTCTCTCTGCCGTCTCTCTTTATACTCTCCTCTCATGAGTATCTCTGCAGTCTCTCTTTATACTTTCCTCTCATGAGTTTCTCTGCAGTCCTCTTTATACTTTCCTCTCATGAGTCTCTCTGCAGTCTCTCTTTATACTCTCCTCTCATGAGTCTCTCTGCAGTCTCTCTTTATACTTTCCTCTCATGAGTCTCTCTGCAGTCTCTCTTTATACTCTCCTCTCATGAGTCTCTCTGCAGTCCTCTTTATACTTTCCTCTCATGGGTCTCTCTGCAGTCTCTCTTTATACTTTCCTCTCATGAGTCTCTCTGCAGTCCTCTTTATACTTTCCTCTCATGAGTTTCTCTGCAGTCCTCTTTATACTCTCCTCTCATGAGTTTCTCTGCAGTCTCTCTTTATACTTTCCTCTCATGAGTCTCTCTGCAGTCTCTCTTTATACTTTCCTCTCATGGGTCTCTCTGCAGTCCTCTTTATACTCTCCTCTCATGAGTCTCTCTGCAGTCTCTCTTTATACTTTCCTCTCATGGGTCTCTCTGCAGTCTCTCTTTATACTTTCCTCTCATGAGTTTCTCTGCAGTCTCTCTTTATACTCTCCTCTCATGAGTTTCTCTGCAGTCTCTCTTTATACTTTCCTCTCATGGGTCTCTCTGCAGTCTCTCTTTATACTTTCCCCTCATGAGTCTCTGCAGTCTCTCTTTTTACTCTCTTCTCATGAGTTTATCTGCAGTCTCTCTTTATACTTTCCTCTCATGAGTTTATCTGCAGTCTCTATTTATACTTTCCTCTCATGAGTTTCTCTGCAGTTTCTCTTTATACTCTGCTCTCATGAGTTTCTGTGCAGTCTCTCTCCCTTCCCTCTCTTGTCTGCTCCTCTATCACAGAGCTCCTCCTCCTGCTCCTCTAGCACAGAGCTCCTCCTCCTGCTCCTCTAGCACAGAGCTCCTCCTACCGCTCCTCTAGCACAGAGCTCCTCCTCCTGCTCCTCTAGCACAGAGCTCCTCCTCCTGCTCCTCTAGCACAGAGCTCCTCCTCCTGCTCCTCTAGCACAGAGCTCCTCCTCCTCTTGCTCCTCTAGCACAGAGCTCCTACTACTACTGCTCCTCTAGCACAGAGCTCCTCCTCCTGCTCCTCTAGCACAGAGCTCCTCCTCCTGCTCCTCTAGCACAGAGCTCCTCCTCCTGCTCCTCTAGCACAGAGCTCCTCCTCCTGTTCCTCTAGCACAGAGCTCCTCCTCCTGCTCCTCTAGCACAGAGCTCCTCCTCCTGCTCCTCTAGCACAGAGCTCCTCCTCTAGCACAGAGCTCCTCCTCTAGCACAGAGCTCCTCCTCCTGCTCCTCTAGCACAGAGCTCCTCCTCCTGCTCCTCTAGCACAGAGCTCCTCCTCCTGCTCCTCTAGCACAGAGCTCCTCCTCTAGCACAGAGCTCCTCCTCCTGCTCCTCTAGCACAGAGCTCCTCCTCCTGCTCCTCTCTTCCTTTCTAGAACTTTCCTCAGTCTGCTATGCTGGGCTTTCTGGGTATGCTCAGTACAATCTGTCAAATTACTCATTAGTAAAAATATTTCTTCTACAAATTTAACCAGACAGATAACAGTAATAAGGAACTACAGTTACAGCATACGCATAGTACAGCAGAATACAGGTTACACAGACTACAATAATTTATCCCAGCCATGCTCACCCCTCTTACAGGCAACTTTTATTTTGTTATACTACTCACTGCAGCTGTGGTCAGAATGGTGGGAGATCATTTAGACCGGGTTCCCACAGGTTGTATACGCTACATAAAACTACACAGCGTATCCAACCTAGAACCCACAGCATATTCCATCCAAAAAACCGCACTACGTTGTGGTGCAGTTTTTCGGAAAGAACTTCTTGTTAAAGAAAAAAAAACGTTCATACTTACCCCGGCCGTAGTCATGGTGACGCATTCCTCCATTGACGTGCAGTCCGGCCTACCGAGTTCACACTGCAGCCCATGTGACCGCTGCAGCCTGTGATTGGCTGCAGAAGTCACATGGGATGAAACATTATCCTAGGAGTTAGGCCTGGAAGATAAACAGAAGATAGTGTCGCTATGACAACGCCCGGGTGTTAACTATTTTTTTCTGAGTTGTGATGTTTGCGGTGGAATCGCTGCGATTCTGCCGCAAAAGTCTCAACACTTGGCTATTTGTTGCGGGTTTTACATTCTTATTGAATTCAAAAGGGCGAAAACCCACAACAGAAAACCAACGAAAACGCAGAATAAATTGACATGCTGCAGATTAAGAATTCACACCGCAGGTCAATTTATAAACGTTTTCGCTGCGTTTGTTTCCGCAGCGCGGGCATGAGATTTTCAGCCTGCCTGTCTCCTAATAAACGTATTACCGGCAGTACTGACGTGCGCTGCAGCAATTAGCGATAGAGTCTTTGCAGTATTTTGAGATATTAAATAAAGCTGTGACCGGCCCCATCCATGAAAGAATTCAGTTGTATGTGTTTTATTTCTACATGGGCTGGAGAGAATTTGTAAATGGGTTTTCCGATTTCATGTAACCAAAGCTTAAAGGAACAGTGTTACCACAAAATTTTTTTTAATATGTTAAAGATGTTAGTGCTTTATTAAAAACGTTTGGATTAATTTGTGTGTTTGTGTGTTACTTTTTCTTATTTTTACACTTTTTCTTCCCTATGGGGGCTGCAATTTTTTTGTCCATTTCTGTATGTGTCGATTAACGACACATACAGACATGGAATACGGCAGCTCAAGTCCCATAGGGACTGCGAACGGGGCCCGTTCCATCCAATAACATGTACGCCGCTGTGTGGGAACGGCGCATGCGCCGCTCCCACATAGTTCAATTTGAAATGTGCGCCGTCCGGCGCCATTTTCCTGTGGACCGGAAGTCGCGGCTGGACAGTAAGATTACTACTTCCGGTCGCGGCTTCCAGACTTGTGCACATGGAGCAGCGGCAGCAGACGGAGCGGACGGGCCGGAGGGAGCGGCGGCGACTGGAGCAGGTAAGGGATTTCTATGTATGTTTGTGTTCAGTGTGTGTTTACTACTGTATGTAAACCTTCTACACTGTGTATTAGCTCAAAAAATGGCGACACACAGTGTAGGAGGTTAGACCGTTCAATCCCCTCGTTTCTCCCGGCACTAGCCAGGATAAAGGAGGGGGGGATGCTGAGAGCTCACTAGAGCGAGGGCTTTTTACCCAATTTTGCAGCATAAAGCAATGTGGTTGCTTTACCACATGCAATGCTGCAATTTTGGGAATGGCTCCATCTAGTGACCAGTGCTGGGAAATATTATAAATTAGAATCCAATTGAATCCAATTTATAATATTTCCTGACTCGTGAAAAAATAAATAAAAATTAGAACAATGTTTAATCCCCTACACACTAATTGTTTAACAAAAAAAACAAAACATGTTTTGCTGGCAACACATTCCCTTTAATCACGGTATAAATATACATTATGTTTCAATTCCTGACCACTACGTTACATTCAGAGGCTTCATCCCCAGACGAACGTGAATAACGTCCGTGTGCTGCATAGGAAAATCCCGCACAGCACACAGACCCATTGATTTCAATGGGGCCGTTCACACATGCAGGAGTTTTCATGCAGCGCGCGTCCGTTGTGTAAAACTCACTGCATGTCCTATATTGGTGCGTTTTTCACGTGCGTTAATCTGATACGCTCGTGTGAATGTAGCCTAAACTAGTCCTGCTCTCAGTTGAGATGTACACACAATTGTATCTAGTTTAGGCAATGTTCTCTAAAGGTCTAGACTGGATACAATTGTGTCCACCTCTCAGCTGGTGCCCCCATATTATTTACATTTTAAAAGGTGCTATTATATGAGTATTTTCACCCAGCTTTCCCAGACGTCTGACTATTCAGCCAGCAGGTAAATGGGGGTGGGGGATGTGTCATTACACAGCTAGGCACATTTACTATTCAGGAGTTTGTGATAGTTGGTGACATCACCTTTGGTTGCTGTAATTTCGGCCATTTGGTTGTCATCCTACTCTTCTAGTATGAAAAATATAAATGGAAATGATAGAATAGACCATTCCTATTGAGTCTCTCAGTGTGGACACCTGTCTTCAGGGGATTTTCCTTGTTCTTGAATGTTTCACTCTGGTGTGAAGGATCTGGTAACTGAAGCATCCATGAGGTGAATTCCCTGACTGTAGGGGGCAGCATTGTAGCAGATCCACGAATCTCCACTGTGCCCCATTCATTGTATCCAGTCTAGGCAATCCTCTATGAGAGAAATACTCCAGTTCTCACCTGCACTGATACATTGTAACAAACTCTCTTATCATTGTATAACCCATTTTCAAGTGCTGTATTAGGGAAATAGAGATAATAGAAAGGTGTTTTCCGTTCAGGACGCTCATCGACTAGCCAGAATAGAGAAGGGCTACAAACAGTATCTCCTGTTCAGGAGGATCCGACACGTCCATGTATTACATTGTGATTTTAGTTGGACCTGTGTAATGCTTCATTCCACCTTTAGAGGCGCAGTAGGACATTTTAACACTTGCATTGGGTTTCCCCACAAATTACAAGATCCCTCTAACAAAATGGAGGTTGTAAAAGGCCGACAACCCCTGTAAAGCTCTGTTCACACCAAATTTGGTTTTATATCTGACATATACCTTTTAAATGGCTTAAACCTGGAGAATCAGACATTGGGGCCTATACAACATTTACTACATAGACGTCCAATGAGAATAAAAACAAGCACAAAGATGTAGGGGGTAAAAGGAAGATTTTATTTATAGATAAGAGGGGGGTATATTTTATTATTAGGATTTTTTTAAATATAATTATTAAGTAATATGTATATGTATGTGTCAATTATTTTAAATATATATGTAAATTTAAGGCCGTGTTGATCCAGAGGAAGGCGAAAACCCCTGTGATGAATGGGCCAATTCTCATATAAGGGGGAAAATTCCTTCCTGACCCCAAATATGGCGATCAGAATAATCCCAGGATCAAAGGCTGATGTGTAATATGTGTAATATGGGGGTAAACTTAAATTTTTTTACTTTTTTTCATTATTTTTCTTTATTTATATTATATTATAAGTGTAGCTACTTATTAATCTATCATCCTAAACCTAATTAAGGCCGTGTTGATCCAGAGAAAGGCGAAAACCCCCTGTGAGGAATGAGCCAATTGTCCTCATATTAAGGGGGGAAAATTCCTTCCTGACCCCAAATATGGCGATCAGAATAATCCCAGGATCAAAGGCTGATATCTCATCTATCTATAATATGTGTCTACGTGCGGGTGCCTATACTTATAATATAGTGCTAGTGTCTCTACTATGTGTCTACGTGCGGGTGTCTATACTTATCATGTAGTGTGGGTGCCTATACTTATAATGTAGTGCTAGTGTCTATACTTCTAATGTAGTGTGGGTGTCTATACTTATCATGTAGTGTGGGTGCCTATACTTATCATGTAGTGTGGGTGCCTATACTTATAATGTAGTGCTAGTGTCTATACTTCTAATGTAGTGTGGGTGTCTATACTTATCATGTAGTGTGGGTGTCTGTACTTATTATGAAGTGTGGGTGATGTGGGTGTAATGTGTGATGTGTGTATTACTTACCTGGCCTGTGCTGGGGTAAGTTCAGGGATAATAGCCGCTCAGGTACATTTGCCGCTACTCAGGATCGTCAGGACTGCAAGATGCGGCTATTGTTCCTGAACTCTACAGATGGAATCTAAGCACAGGCCGCTCCTGGGGGTGAAGAGGATCTTCAGGCCGGAGTGATGTCAGATGCCAGCCCGGGATTGGAGGATGCCAAGTCAAGCAACTGGGGTAGCAACAAGATGGCAAAGGTGCAGCATGTAGATGGTACGGAGAGAGATGATGTTCTAGGGCAGCCGAGGCGACATACAGCAGCAGAGATTTGAGGTGCGGGTCAGGAGGCATGAAGTTCTGGGCAGTGGATCTCATCAATTTAAGAAGTAGCAGAGACAAAGTCATTGGAAGAGACAGAGGCAGAAGACACGGACAATGAGGAGGAACAGAAGGTAAGAAAAACATCTGATGAGTGTTATCTCCAGAGGAGGAGGATCTAACCCGGTCCAGCTTGGTGACATATAGCTGAATCCGGCCAAGGGGTGAAGAGATTTTTTACTCTCCGGCCACTGCAGATGGTGATTCTCCAGAACTGGCTCAAATGGTGTGAATGGCGGCCGTGCTCTCCTCTCCTCCAGTTCCTCCCAGCCGATGGTGGAAAAGCATGGATGCGCTCTGATGTTCCCGCACACACCGAGGCGCTTCTTAGGATTCTTATGCAGCAGTTTTTTGACGAGATGTTTTACGTCAGTGTTAAGCCAAGATGGAAATATGGGCTTTTTGGTGGTGATGGCTTTGTAAGCCGTTTGCCGGTCTGGGCCGTTGTTAAAGGGGAAGCGTCCTGTTGACATCCTGGACACCACAATCCCCAGGCTCCACCAATCAACTGCTGGGCCATATCTCTTCCTAAGAAGCACCTCAGGGGCCATGTAATAAAATGTTCCCGTCACTCCACGGATGTTATTGGAGGCGGTGACGCCATCTTGGGCGAGCCCCAGGTCGATGATTCGGATGTGGCCAGCTGCATCCAGCATGATGTTATTAGGCTTTAGATCTCTGCAAAGAAATGAGACAAGAGAATGAGAAATCTGCCCAGTGATACAGGAGGAGTGTGATGGGTCACTGCAAGACTAAACAGAATAGCCATTCAGGACTCTAGGAAAGCTGGGTGCATTATTTCTAGCATGTAAAGAAGACAAAAAAAAGAGAAAAGTTCTGCTTACCGGTGGACGATGTTGTGTCCATGGAGGAACTGGAGGCCACACACAATCTCTGCTGTGTAGAATCTGATGGGAAAAACAGATTGTAGTCTCAATGTCATCAAATATTCATTCATCAATTCCCTAATATCATGTGTGATTCTGTGGGGTCTGTGGCAGAGAAGAGGTGCTGTTTATGGCAGCCTGTATTCTCTCTATTCTCTGCATTGTCCTTCATCTGACCTCCTAGCTATGTTTTCCTCACCCGAGAAAGAGATTCAGTTTTCTGTCCTAGCCCTTTATCTAAATCCCTTAGCCAAGGCTGAGTGGCTTGTGCCCACCAGCTCTCCCCTGACTACACCCCTGACCATAACTGTTATCCCACCGCCTCTGTTGTCTTTTTGATATATTCCTCTTAGACTCCTGATTAGTTATTTACTAACCTTACGCTGCCGGTGTCCAAGCAGCCGCACATCCTGATCGAAGCCTCCAGGCTGCCACCGGACAGATACTCCGTGATAAAGCATGCGCTCTCCCGAGACTGTTGTGCGGCATAGAGGTGGCATAGAAATGGGCAGTCTCGGGCCGCCAGGAGTATCCGCCTCTCTCTCATGATTACTTCTGTATTGTCCCGTTTGGTGATCATCTTTACGGCCATATAGGTGTTTCGGCCGGGGACTGATGCCAGCACCACCTGAGGAAAACAAGTGGACAATCCTCATGAGAAGAAGAAGGAACAGGGGTGGACTGAGAGGCCGTCATTCGGGTAATACCCAGGACCCTACAGCTGAATAAAGCTGAGCTCCCGGCATAATGCAGTGTCCGCTGTTGGATGTTCTATGGAGAGGTCTTAAGGACAAGCACTAGATAGGTCTTTGACTTGGTTGGGTTGGGATCCATACAGATACTGTAATGTGTAATGTGGACATAGAGGTCACTGTATGTATTGTTTCCTTTTAGCATCTTAACCCCTTCCCCCTGCTGGCATTCTGGGCCCTAATGTCCAAGCCATTTTTTACATTTTTACATTGTCACATTCGAAGAGCTGTATCTTTTTTATTTTTGCGTCGGCATAGCTGTATAAGGTCTTGTTTTTTGCGGGACGACTTGCAGTTTTTATTGGTACCATTTGAGAGTAGATGCGACTTTTTGATCACTTTTTATCACATTTTTTTTAAGTCAGGATTAACAGAAAACAGCAATTTTTCCATTGTTTTTTATTTTATTTTTTACGGCGTTCACAGTGCGGGTTAAATAATGTAACAGCTTTATAGTCGGGGTCGTTACGGACGCGGCGATACCAAATATGTGTAACGTTTTTGCTTTATTGTATTTTTTTTTAATAGTAAAGCATTTTGTAAGGGGAAAAAGTGGGTTTTTCATTTTTTTTTGTTTCACTTTTTTTTTAAATTAACTTTATTAAACTTTTTTACTAGTCCCACTAGGGGACTTCACTATCCTCCGATCGCTATTATAATACACTGCAATACTTTTGTATTGCAGTGTATTACTGCCTGTCCGTTTAAATCGGACAGGCATCTGCTAGGTCATGCCTGCGGCATGATCTAGCAGGCATTCGCTGCAGGCAGACCTGGGGGTCTTTATTAGACCCCCGGCTGCCATAGAAGACACAGACACTCGGCGATTTTATCGCCGGGTGTCAGTGAGATGAGAGGGAGCTCCCTCCCTCTCTCCAAAACCACTCAGATGCGGTGCTCGCTATTGTGCACCGCATCTGAAGGGTTAAACGGGTGAGATCGATACTAATATCGATCTCACCCGGCAGAGCAGGGACGCCCCCAGCCCTCAGCTACCTCTGGCAGCTGAGAGCAGGGAGATTTGACACTCCCTGCTCTGTTTACTTTATTCTACAGCAGCGCAGTAGAATAGCGGCGCTCTAGAATAAAGCCCACTAATGACCGCCGTAAAAAGGCGTATCGGCGGTCATTAAGGGGTTAAATGGGCCAGGACATGGAAATAAATAATGCCCCCTCCCCCACAGCTGTGAACTTTGAGATCAGCAATGAATCGGAATACCCCTTTATAGCAGCACTAGACCTAAATGTGATGATAAGAGGAACAGATGAGATATATGACATAAAGCAGTGGTCACTGGGCAGGACATATTCTGGATGTCTGATTATGAATTCCATAGAAGAACATACAATAACCATCTGCACAATATTAACCCCTTAACGCAACTTTATGTCATAGTTTGCCCTGCATTAAGGCACCATGAAGTACAGTTACGTCATGGTGCTATTCTGTCACCATGTCCAAAGACATGGTGACAGAACAGTGACATCGGCAGTCACAGACAGCCGATAGTCACAGTCACTCGTCAGGGGAACAATCGCAGCGCGGCGCCGCCAGCGATCACTGTGATTTGTCAGTCAGTAGTGACTGACCAATCACAGTATTGCAGCATGGTTACCGGGCTAAAAGAGCCGGGTAGCCACACTAGCCGATCGGCTGTTAGCAACAGGAGGCCTAACAATGCCACTTTGTCTGTCAAGTACGGGGCTTAAAAGGCTTCTGGCTGCAGATAAAAGATGGCGGCGGGCTCTGAAGCTGAGCCTGCATAATGAGTCGAAGGGTGTCAGCTGTATATTACAGCTGCCATCCTGCTGTAACGGCCGGGAACGGAGCTACCTCTGTACCCTGCCATTAACCCCTTAGATGCCGCGATCAAAAGCAATCGCGGCATCTTAGTGGTTTGCAGGAGATTGGCATCGCTGCGATGTGGTTGCACGGATTCCGATTCCTAATAGGCTTGCTGTCAGTGAATAGCTGACAGCTCTAATGCATTGCATTAGAAGGGTAGTGCAATGTATTAGAATAAAGATGAGAGGTGCAGGTCTTCAAGTCCCCTAGTGGGACAAGAAAACATAAAAATAAAAAAAGTTCAGCTAAAGTGTAAAAATTAAAGTTCTAAGTTAAAAAATTAAAAACTGCCTTTTTTCCTATAATAAGTACTTTATTATAGGAAACAAAATGAAAGCGTTAAGAAAGTACACATATTTGGTATCACCGCGTTCGTAACAACCCAAACTATAAAACCATAATGTTATTTTTCCCGCACGGTGAACACCACAAAAAAATAAATAACAAACACTATTTTTTTGGTTAAAGCCCTTCTAAAGTATAGAATAAAAAGTGATCAAAAAGTCGCATGTACCCCAAAATGGTACCAATAAAAACTACAACCCGTCCCGCAGAAAAACAAGCCATTACACAGCCTTGTCAATGCAAAAATAAAAAAGTTATGGCTCTCAGAATATGGTGAAACAAAAAATAAATTATGTTCAAAAAAGGGATTTTTTTGTGCAAACGCTGCAAAACATAAAAAAAACTATATACATATGGTATCACCGTAAGGGCAAAGCCACACGTGGCGGAATTCCTCTTGAATTCCGCAGCGGACACTCCGCAGCGTTAATCCGCAGCGGAGCCGTTTGTCCATTGACTTCCACTTTTATTTAGCAGTGTTCGTTTAGACGATGCGTAAAATTCCGCTGCGGAGCATACATAGGCTGCGGAGCGGAATTTGGTGTTCGCAGCATGCTAGGGCTGTTGCGGAGTTGTGACGGACTGGTTGCGGACTCATGGCGGAATTTCTCCATTGACTTCAATGGAGATTCTAAATTCCGCAATGAAGTCCGCAGCTGTCATGCACATGTTATGTGTGCTGCGGATGCGTCTTGCTTTTTTGACATGACATTTCTTCATTCTGGCTGGACCTATGTATTTCTAGGTCTAAAGCCAGACTGAGGAAGTCAATGGGGCTCCCGTAATTACGGGAGCGTTGCTAGGAGACGTCAGTAAATAGTCACTGTCCAGGGTGCTGAAAGAGTTAAGCGATCGGCAGTAACTGTTTCTGCACCCGGGACAGTGACTACCGATCCCAATATACAGCAACCTGTCAAAAAATAGAAGTTCATACTTACCGAGAACTCCCTGCTTCTGTCTCCAGTCCAGCTTCCCAGGATGACGTTTCAGTCTAAGTGACGGCTGCAGCCAATCACAGGCTGCAGCGGTCACATGGACTGCCGCGTCATCCAGGGAGGTCGGGCTGGATGCCGAAAGAGGAACGCGTCACCAAGACAACGGCCGGTAAGTATGAAATTTGTTTACTTTCACTAGGGAAAGTGCTGTCCCTTCTCTCTATCCTGCACTGATACAGAGAAGGGAAGCACTTTTACCGCAGTCCGCAGCAGCTAGTCCGCATCAATTTACTGCACATTTTGGGCAGATCCGCTGCAGAATCTGCAACGCAGATTCTGTGCAGCATTGATGCGGACAGTTGCGGAGGAAATCCGCCACGTGTGGGCATGCCCTAAATATATCCACCCGCAGAATAAAGTAAAATGTCATTTATAGCGCACGGTAAACACTGTAAAAAAACAAACAAAAAAACATTATCAGAATTGCTGGTTTTTGGTCACATTGCTTGCCAAAAAATGGAATAAAAAGTGATTAAAAAAAATGTGTACCCCAAAATGGTCCTAATGAAAACGACATATTGTCCCGCAATAAATTAGCCCTCACACAGCTCCGGTGGTGAAAAAATAAAAATGTTCTGTCTCTCAGAAAATGGCGATGAAAAATATGCATTGTTCCAAAAGCGGATAAGATTGGGCACCATTTATCAGTGCGACACCGGCCACACATCTATGAATTGTTTATTTACCCCATTATTATACCCTCTTATTATGCCCTGATGTACACCGCACAGCTTACATATGCCCCCACATTATACACCGAAATACCAGTAAAACCCCAAACAGAACAACTGCCAAGCAAAATCTGTGCTCCGAGAGCCAAATGGCGCTCCCTCCCTTCTAAACCGTACAGCGTGCCCAAACAGCAGTTTACGTCCACATATATGGTATTGTCATACCCGGGAGAACTGGCTTAACAGTTTATGAGATATTTGTCTTCAGTGGCACAAACTGGGCACAACATATTGTGCACTAAATTGGCATATCAGTGGAAAATTGCAATTTTCACTTTGGACCATCCGCTGGGCACTAATTTCTAATGTAGAATCACCTGTGGGGTCAAAATGCTCACTACATACCTTAAAATGCCATAAGGGGTGTAGTTTCCAATATGGGGGGGGTCACTACTTGGGGGTTTGTTTTACTATTTGACTTCAGGGCCCTGCAAGTGTTGGCCAATGCTGTGAAAATCACCAAAATAGACCTCAAATGCGCATGTTGCTCTTCCCTTCTGAGCCCTGTCTTGTCCAGGCAAATGATAAATGCCTTGAGGGGTGCAGTTTCCAAAATGGGGTCACTTCTTGGGGCTTCCACTGTACTCTGGTACCTCAGGGGTTTTGCATATGTGACATGGTGGCCAAAAACCAATACTGTAAAATCTGCATGCCAAATAGCGCTCCTGCCATTCTGAGCCCTGCCGTGTATCCAAACAGCAGTTTATGACCACATGTGGGGTATTTCCGTAATCGGGAGAAATTGCTTTACAAATGTTGGGGTGCTTTTTCTCCATTATCCCTTGCAAAAATAAAAACATTCTACAATTTAATGGAACAAAATGTAGATTTTCATTTTCACGGCCCAATTCCAATAAATTCTGCAAAAGACCTGTGGTGTCTAAATGCTCACTATACTCCTAGATATATTCCTTGAGGTGTGTAGTTTCCCAAATGGAGTCACTTTTGGGGGTTTCCATTGTTTTGCCCTCTCATAGGCTTTGCAAATGAAACATGGCACCTGAAAAACAATCAAGCAAAATTTGAGCTCCAAAAGCCAAATGGCACTCCTTCCCTCCTGAGCCCTGCCGTGGGTCCAAACAGCAGTTTATTACCACATATGGGGTATTGCCGTACTCAGAAGAGTTTGCTTTACAAATTTTGTGTTTCCTTTTCTCCTTTATCTATTGTAAAACTGAAAAAATCTGAGCTAAAACAACATTTTATTAGAAAAAAACGTAGATTTTCATTTTCACAGCCTAATTACACTAAATTCAGCAAAATACCTGTAGGGTCAAAATCCTCACTATACCTCTTTATAAATTCCTTGAGGGGTGTAGTTTGCCAAATGTTGTCCTTTTTGGGGAGTTTGCTTTGTTTTGGTCCCACAAGACCTCTTTAAATCTGACATGGTGCCTAAAATATATTCTAATAAAAATAAGACCCCAATATCCACTAGGTGCTCCTTTGCTTCTGAGGCCTGTGCTTCCGTCCAGTAGCACGCTAGGGCCAAATTTTGGATATTTCTAAAAGCTGAAAAATATGGGCAATAAATATTGAGTTGCGTTTCTCTGGTAAAATCTTCTGTGTTACAGAAAAAATGGATTAAAACAGATTTTCTGCAAAAAAAAAAAAATGACATTTGTAAATTTCACCTTTAATTTGCTTTAATTCTTGTGAAACGCCTAAAGGGTTCAGGAACGGTCTAACTGCTGTTTTGAATAATTTGAGGGGTTCAGTTTTTAAAATGGGATGATTTATAGCGTGTTTATAGTATATAAGGCCCTAAAAAACAGTTCAGAACGGAACCGGTCCCCAAAATAAGGCTTTTGAAATTTTCTTGGAAATGTGAGAAGTTGCTGCTAAAATTCTAAGCCTTGTAATGTCCTAGAAAAATAAAAGGACGTGCAAAAAACGATGCAAACATAAAGTGGACATATGGCAAATGTGAAATAGTAGCTATTTTGTGTGGTATTACTATCTTTCTTACAAGCAGATGCATTTAAATTTAAGAAAATGCAAATATTTGAAATTTTTCTTAACATTTTGGTGTTTTTCATAAATAAACACTGAATGTGTCGACCAAATTTCACCACTATCTTAACTGGTTCCCGACGCTGGGTGTGTTTTTACGGCCAGCGGTCAGGGTCCTTAAAACTCGCGCCATAGACTTTTTACGGCTCGGGTTTTAACTTGCTGCCTGAGCGATCGGGCAGCTGAATTTCGAGTCTCCGGCTGTCAGTGACTGTCGGGGACACTGAGGAGAGGATAGAAGCAGCTTTCGCTGTCTTCTCTGATCACTTGTAGACAGCGCTCAATGAACGCTGTGTATAGGAATAGAGGCAGCGGCCGCGCCGCTGTCTCTATTCCTCCCGGTGATCATGTGACTGGTCACATGATCGCCGGGTGCTGCTAGTGGCAGACTGCTGCTCGGTCTAACTAGACCCAGCACAGCCCTATTAGTGACAATCGTCACTATGAGAGGGCTGATTTCCTCTGTAACTGGGGCTGCTGTGCAGCTCCAGTGGAAAAGCATGGTGTAAAAGAAAGAAAAAAAATATGTAAAGTTCCCCAAAGGTCTTTTTTGACCTTTGAGGGACAGACCATAGTAATAAAAAAATAAAAGTAAAGTAAAGTGGAAAAAAAATTAATAATAAATGCACATAAAATACCAACCCCCAAAAAAAACGTTCCCCCCGCCAATCATTGTTGTAACGCTAGCGCTGACCCAATTGCCCTAATATAAACATGTAATATATTAAAATTTACGGTAGACAATGACGATCACAAATAAAAGGTCTATTATTTTCAAACTTTAAGAATAAAAATTCAAAAATAGCAAAAAGGATGTATATAAAAACGATAAAAAAAGAAACCTGCATTGTCTACGGAAAAAAACATCTCAAAAATCACTTTGTTAGCCCAACAAATAAAAAAGTCATAGCCTAACACGTGCTAAAAAGGGTTAAACGGTGTCTGGTTCTGAAGGCTCAAAATAGCGCGGTCCTGAACTGGTTAAAGTCCAATTTGTCATGAGAAAACAATCTCAGAATCGCTTGAACAAATAAAAGCATTTCAAAGTTATTACCACTTCAAGTGATACATGTCAGATTTGAAAAAAATGGTCTGGTCCTTAGGCCAAAACAGTCTTAGTCACTAAGGGGTTAAATGGCTGATAACAGAAAACAATAGATGCAGATAAAACAAAAAATAGGTTTACTGTCCCTTTAAAATTAAATAAGGAGTTGTAATACTCACTTTGCCAAAGCTGCCCCTACCCAGGACCTGGTGGATGGTGAAGCGGCTGATGTTAAGCCTGGCATAGGGGCTGGATGTTCCAGAGTCTTGGCTGCTCCCAGAACTTGGCTCCTCATCCTCCAATCCTCTGTCCTGGTCTCCTCTCCTCTTCTTACTGCTCTTCTTAAATCCTGCGACGTTCTCCTCTTCCCTCTTCCTCTTCTCGTCTCCTCTCTTCTTCTTCTCGCTGTGTCCAGTGGACGTCATTTTCGCAAATCTCTTCCAAACTGTAGACCTCCGTCTAATCGCTGCCGTCGACAGTTGAAAGTAAACGTCAGTTGGTCGTGTGCAGGTCACATGATGTCAGAGGTCATGGAATCCTCAGGTGGCACCTGCCTGGCACTGATCTGCCATATCTGATGTGGGCATCAAGGGGGACAGTCTTGTGTCCAGGGGAATGAGAGGGAATTTCATGGCGGGTTCTTCAAGTTCTGTATAATTAGTAGATGGGAATGGGGGCAAATAAAGAGTCTGGTGTATTAGGGCTGGCAGTGGTGCCCATAGCTCATCAGAAACTGTAAATAATAGTTGTATAATACATGTTCATGGGTTTTTACTACTTACGTCTCTGTAAATGTATAATCGATATGTGCAGATAGCAGAATGCACCGATTATACTGAGATAAGATTCGCTGTATAGACACCGCTCATCCCTCTCCTAACAGAAGTAACTCTTGTATTCCTAATGGGGGCACTATCTAGTTTTCACTGTTTATACTGGCAAGAATGCCCCTTAAGCACAATGATAATGTGAACCAAGCGTGCTCTCCTAGATATATAGAGTATCGGGGTGAGAGGGGTAATAACCATTTCACTGAATGGGGCCCAGAAAATTGTAATAGCGGCCCTGGCCGTTACACCTACACACAACCATCCATACTACCATCTGTATAGGATTCCTCTCCCTACATCTTCAATAGTCTCCTATGACAACAAAACAAATCAAACAACCACACTGCAACTGCGCTCTGTATTTATCATCAAAAAGTGGAAATGATAACATCACTTAGAGGGATATTCCCATCTTAAACATATATGGCATATCCACAGTGTGTAGCATAAATGCCTGATAGGTGTCAATCCCACCTCTGGGACCCTCAGCCATCCAGTAAGGGGGAAGCAAGTAGTTCTTTCCATAACTTCCATAGACTTTAATGGATAGCGCCTCCATATTGAACTTTATGTAGTCTGTAGCGTCCCTGAATAAGCAGACAGGGGTCACTGGATTCCTGTTTATCCAATAGGTGAGGTTCCTAGAAGTGATACCTGCACTTGTAAGGCATTGGTGGCACACCCTGTGATTATGTTATAAATGTTTAAGACGGGAATACACCTTAAGGCCCTGTTCACACTGAGTATTTTGCAGGTAGAAAAATCTGCTTTAAAATTGCTTCAGGAATTTTGTCGCGTTTTTCGCGAAAACCGCTTTCTCTGCCTCCCATTGATGTCAATGGGAGGTCAGAGATGGAAACTCCCGAGGATAAAGCATGTAGCTTATTTTTCCCCCGAGCGGGTGTTTTTCGGTGCTATTTCCGATGAGGTTTCCGCGTCAAAATCAGTACCAAAATACTCAGTGTGAACTACCCCTTAATGATGAGGTAAGTGTAAGGAGACATCCCTGGCGGGAGGACCGCAGTTCTGAGGATATAAGGAGTCAGGTAAATGTCATCCTTTAATGGGAGCTTCTATTACAGGCAGATTGCCGGAAGCATTGGAAAGAAGGTCGTCTTGCTGCTGTCCTCACCTGCACTCTTTTTCTGGTCAGCATAAGTTCTGTGTGTTCCCTCTTATATACCTGCTGTGCACTGATATTCCCATGTGCCTTGACCCATAGGGCAAAACTAGACCAGTGTCTCCTGACTATTGACCACAGGGGGATCTAGAAGACAAAATGTAATGTCTAGACTCCACTAAAACCCACCGCTGCATGTAGAGAATGGTGAAGGTATTGATCAGGGGCAGCGGGAACAGGGGGCTCCCTCATAGCCCTCATCTGGTGTTGGGACAATGACTTTACATTCCACTGAGAGAAACATCCCATCTTAAGTGTAAAAATTGTCAGATAAATGCAATTCCAACATTAACAACAGAAAGTGGGGATTTTTGAGACATAAGGGAAGGAAAGAGTTTGATAAGGTAAAGCAATGGGAACTACAGGCCCGTACAATGTGATAGGTAAGTTATATGTGTTGTATAAGGGTCTGCTGTTTTGTTCAGGCAGTAAGCATTGAACCACATTTACACAGATGGTGCATATAAAGCTGTTGTCCCAAGAAATAATTTGGAGCAGCGTCGGACTGGGGTACTTTGTGTCAAGCAGAGAAGATGATTCTGAGGGCCCACCCTCCATCTATAAAGAACATGCACATGTCCTCTGGTTCTCTGATGGGCCAGTAGTCTTTGTTTTGTCACTGTATGAGAGAGATATAGTTTCTGAAACCAAGTAGGGTCTCTAAACTCTGTGTAAGTCTGACAAGTCTGCTGAATATGGTGGAGTTGAAGGAAGTTATGTTTTTGAGGCTCTACCAAAGACTGGACTTGGTCATGTTCCGATGCTGGATTGTGGTCTATCAAATTGGCTAAAGTTTTGTGAGATCATATGGTTCATAGATCATTTGGAGGACGTTTTATAGAAAGATTGAGCACAATATTTAACAGTAGGCACTGGAGGTCCAGTGTCTATGGAGAAGCCTTGGATTGGGGCAACTGCTGCGCCTAATAAGCTATAATATATTTCTTAACATTTCTTTTCTGTCTTTCCCACGCCTCCCTATGAGTTTCCTATTAGATCCAGCAGAAGGTTACTTGTCTGATCTGAGCAGTCAAAGTGTTATCTATTATAAAAACTGTGGGCACCTCTAATAAAAGTCGAGGTGCCACATATGTGTCAATATTATATCATCATGAGACGAAGGAAAGATGACACATAAATGTAACTGTTCACGACCAAAAATGTATAAAAACATCTTTATTTCTTTATCAAGCTATGCAAAGACCTTTAAATCTAAATAGTTGCCATGAGTCCCCTCTAAATAAAGATGTACAATACTGGGCAAAATTTTAGGCAGTTGTAGAAAGATGCTGCAAAGTAAGAATGCTGTTAAAAATATAAGTGTTGGGGGGCGGAGCTTGACAGCGAGCAGAGAAGGTGGCTTGATCCGGAGCTCCCGCTGTAACCCGACTTACCCGAGCTCATAGCGTGATAAGACACAGAAGAATGGTGAGGACCGTGAAAGATAAGGGCAAAGATCCCTCAGGCACCCTGAAACCGGGGAAAAACCAAGCCGATTTGGACAAGTTTTTAAAGAAAACTTTAGAGCGCTCCCCGGAGCGAAAATCCAAGATGGCGCTGGAAGCAGGGTGCGGCCATGAGGCTGAAGAAGACTCTGATGTCGGCAGCACAGGAGATCAATCGGAGGCTGGGGGTGAGTCAACTTATGTCCCTGTGTCAAGGGGATTCATCAAGAGACAACTTTTTAAAGCACTGAGCCCCTTAGCCAAAGATCTGGCAGAAATAAAAGCAAACTTGCGACATATAGGGGACAGGGTGGACATGCTTGAGTCCACACATGCTGAGGTGGTCAAGTTTGGAGAAGCTGTACAAGAGACTTTACATATACAACATGATCACATTAACATGGCTTTATTGCATGCTGAAGATCAGGAAAACAGAAGTCGCAGAAAGAATATTAGGATTTGCGGCCTTCCGGAATCCATATCACATGAGGCCTTGCCTAAAGTTGCTCGGGAGATTTTTGTTTCTATATTGGGAGAGGAGAGCGCTGCGCCAATTCATAATGAACGTATACATAGGGCCTTGAGAGCGAAGCCACGTTCACAAGATCCCCCTCGAGATGTAATCTGTGGTCTACTCAGCTATGTGCACTTCTGAAGCAAGCAAGGTCTTCAGATGGAGTTCGTTATGAGGGAACTTCTATTCTTCTTTTCCAAGATTTGGCGTCCTCAACTCTTGCCAAACGTGGCATATTGAAGCCGCTGTTGGATATGCTGCGGGCTAACAACATCCCGTTTCGTTGGCTGTTTCCTTTTGGAGTGGCGATAATTAAACAGGACAAGCAAATTGTGATTAGGAAACCGGAGGATCTTCGTGCTGCTTGGGATTTACTCAGATTACAACCTATAGACATTCCCTCGTCGCTTCCTTTGGCTCAACCTCCGAGGATACCTGCTCTACGTGAGGCCGATCCCTGGACAAGGGTGACTGGACATCACTCGCCGAGAGGAAAGAAAAGCACTCCCATGACCCAGGGAAGGGATTCGACTTGAGGACTCTTGGCTGCTCCATAGTAAATATGTATCTGCATAATTCCTCGCACTAATTGATGGCTTACCTTTCAGTTTCCTTGTTCATGTATGGGATTTAGGGGATTTATAATCATCTTTGCTTTGTTATAAGTTTACTACTGATGGTTTCATGGTCCTCACATTTGTTGCTATAATGTACTATCAGTGCATTTGAAGTGTCTTATCGGCAGGGCCGGCCTTAGGGTAGATGGCGCCCCGTGCGAAATTATCTTTCGGCGCCCCACGCCATTATAAAAAATGCCCCATAAAAAAGCATAATTCCTCCCCACAGTATAATGCCCTATATAGTACCCCCACACAGTGTAATGCCCCTTTAGTGCCCCACCCACAGTATAATAATAATATTTAATAATGTAATATATTATAACGCCTTCAAGGACACAGTATTTTGTCCTCTAATTGTGCCCACACAGTGTTATGCCCCCTAAGTGCCACACACATTATATTGCCCCCTGTAGTGCCCCTACACAGTATGATGTCCTCCACAGAGTATAATGCCCCCACAGCCCCCCTAGTAGAAAGTGCCCCCTGTAGATTGTGCCGTACAGCCTCCCTGTAGACAGTGCCATAATCCCACACCTCCTCCTTGTAGACAGTGCCATACAGCCCCCATCTGCCCCTTGTAGTGCCATACAGCCCCCCATCTGCCCCTTGTAGTGTCATACAGCCCCACCTCCCTCTTGTACACAGTGCCCCCCACCGCCCCCTTGTAGACAGTGTCATACAGCACCCACCTCCCCATTGTAGAAAGTGACATACAGCCCCCACCTCCCCCTTGTAGACAGTGCCATACTGCCCCCAACCTCCACCTGACAGGATTCTTGCGTAGGCCGGCTTGATCCAGAGATGTCATCACGCCGACTGCGCAGGGATCATGTCCCTGCGCCTCATAGGCTGCAGGCGCCTCTGTAGCCTGTTACAGAGTTTCCCAACCTTTTCGGACTTGAGCCACCCCTGGAAAAAAAAAATTTCCTCAGGGCCCCTCTACCAAAAATTGTTTAGAGAAAGACAGAAAATAGCTAAAAATAAGCACGACATTCTTAGGGTATGTTCACACAGCGTTTTTTGTAAGGCAGAAAAAATCTGCTTTTGAATTGACAGCGTTATTTGATGGGGTTTTTTTAGCGTTTTTTTTAAGCCGTTGAAGCGAATGCAAAAGACGCAGCAAAAAAAGCTCCAAACGAGCGCCACATCTATTTTCTTCCTACTATTAATTTCAATTGGAGGTCAGAGGTGGAAACCACTTGAAGACCATCAGCCCCCCACTCACAGTAAAATGACCATCAGCCCTCCACTCACAGTAAGGCTGGGTTCACACACACTATTTACGGACGTAATTCAGGCATTTTAGCCCCGAATTACGTCCGAAAATGCAGCTCAAAAGCGTCGGCAAAGATCTGCCCATTCATTTGAATGGGTCTTACGATGTTCTGTGCCGACGGTCATTTTTTTTACGCGCCGCTGTCAAAAGACGGCTCGTAAAAGAGATGCCCGCGTCAAAGAAGTGCCTGTCACTTCTTGAGACGTAATTGGAGCCGTTTTCCCTTGACTCCATAGAAAAACAATTACGTCCGTAATTGACGCAGGGAAAAGCGCCTGCACATGCCATTACGTCTGAAATTCCGGAGCCGTTTTCTCCTGAAAACAGCTCCGTAATTTCAGCCGTAATGGACGCTGCCGTGCGAACATACCCTAAAATGACCATCAGCCCGTCCACTCACAGTAAAACGACCATTAGCCCTCCACTCACAGTAAAACTACCATCAGCCCCCCACTCACAGTAAAACTACCATCAGCCCCCCACTCACAGTAAAACTACCATCAGCCCCCCACTCACAGTAAAACTACCATCAGTCCCCACTCACAGTAAAACTACCATCAGCCCCCCACTCACAGTAAAATGACCATCAGCCCCCCACTCACAGTAAAATGACCATCAGCCCCCCACTCACAGTAAAATGACCATCAGCCCGCCCCTCACAGTAAAATGACCATCAGACCGCCACTCACAGTAAAATGACCATCAGCCCGCCACTCACAGATGCCCCCTGTAGATAGTACCACACAGCCCCTTGTAGGTCGTGCCACACAGCCCCCTTGTAGGTAGTGCCACACAGCCCCCTGTAGGTCATGCCACACAGCCCCCAGTAGGTCGTGCAACACAGCCCCTTTGTAGGTAGTAGGGATGTCACGACACCTGAATTTGGACTTCGATACCGATACTTCGTTTAGTATTGCAATTTCGATACCAAAACGATACTTTGCCAACAGTAATAAAAAACAGTTCTTCCATTTTCTGATGTGAGGCGCGAGGTGTGATGATGAATTTAACCTCCATTTGCCTCACATTAATAGTAATTAACCCCATCATGTTTCTCAGTCATAATGGGTTAATGTGTGAGGTACATGATGGGGTTAATTACTATTAATTTGAGGCACATGGAGGTTAAATTCATCACACCTCGTGCCTCACATTAATAAGTGAAAGAAGTTTTTTTACATTCTTTTTTACAGCGTACACATCATAAATGACGCAAAAAATTGTTGCGCAGGTTATTACGGCCGCGCCAATACCAAATGTGTATATTTTATATATTGAGACTTATTTTAAGTTTTTTTGTAAAAAAAAGGTGTATGTGTATTTTTTTAAATTTAACATTACTTTATGTTTTTACTTTATTTTTAAACTTTAATGTACTTGTATATATCAGATATATGCCAGTACATTAGCCGGTGTATGTATAGTACACAGGCAGTTGTTAGGACATACCTCAGTATGCCCTAACAACAGGAAATATGGTAGGACAGCCCTGGGGTCCTTCAATAGACCCTGGGCTGTCTGCCCATATATGGTATGGCCCTCAATCGCGTCACAGGAATTCCCTGTGACGCGATCCAAGGGGCATCCCCCTCCTCACTTTCCCCTGAATGCTGCAGTCAGTTTTGATCGCAGCATTCAGGAGAATAGCGGCGGAGATGAGCGGTTTCTCTGATCTCCGTCGTTATAGAGCGGGGCTGCGGCTGTGTAACACAGTCATTGCCCCGCTCCTGACAGAAGTGCGTGCGCGGTCAGCATGAGGTAATGCGGCCGGCGCTGCACTAATGAGCGGCGGCGCAGACACCGAAGACAGAACATGGGGGTGTTTTGCAGTGCGGCCGCCATGTTCTGTTTTCAGTGCCGCCGCTCATTAGTGCAGCGCTGGCCGCATCGCATCATCCTCGCGTCGCGCTCTTGTCAGGACTCAGGAGCGGGGCAATGGCTGTATTACACAGCCGCAGCCCCGCTCTCATTCATCATGTATTACTATACTTACCGGTGTGGCTCGAACCATTTGGGGATGCACAGTATCGAAGTTTCGATGCATTGTGCATCCCTAGTAAGTAGTGCCACAAATCCCCCCCTTGCCGCACAGCCCCCTTGTAGGTAGTGCCACACACACCCTTGTAGGTAGCACTCCCTTCCTGTAGATAGCGCCACTGTAGCTCCCTGTGGCTGGGGATTCCGCTCCTTGACGGAGTGCTTGATGTCTCTGTCGATATGTGAACAGTGACATCGGGCAACTAACTCCTGAAGCGGAATCCCTGTCCACAGCGTTGCCAACGCTGTGACCGGGGATTCCACTCCAGGAGAAGCCCCTGACGTCTCTGTCCATTTAGTCGGGGGTGCCATCTACAGGGGTTCTGCAAAAAAATCTCCTCCTCCTCCTCACATCCACTTTGCGCTATGAGGAGGAGGAGGAGAGAAAGCACGTCCGTGGCAGTTGTCCAGAGGAGTGTTGCGGCCCCCCTGGAGGGTTCTCATGGGAACCTCATGCTGGGAACCACCAGCCTAGTAGATCACAGAGCAGGGAGATACCTCCCTGCTCCGCTATAGTGTTGAATAGTATCTGTGTCTTTAGCAGGGCCGTATTTACAGCTCACGCTGCCCTAGGCACTAAGCCTGAATATACCCCATTAAAGGCCTATTTAGTTTAGCCAATTATCATCATGATTCGCCAGTTTCTGACCAATTATAATGATATTTGGTCAGTGTTAACAAAGGGGAAGATCAATGATAAAAACTTTGCTTATCGTTAATCTCTAATGAGAAAAAAAAAAGGTAGTACACCCGGCCGTAGTCATAGCGATGCGTATTCTGTTCTGAGCGTAGCCCGGCCTCTAGGGATGACGATGCATCCCATGTGACAGCTGCAGCCAATCAAAGGCTGCAGCGGTCACATGGACTACAGCGTTATCGCAGGAGGCGGGGCTACGCTCAGAGAGAGAGAGGGACTACGGCTGGGAGTATTAGCTTTTTCTAAAATTTATTTCTGCAGTCTTTCCGCCCAAAAAACTGCACCAAAATTTGGTGCTGTTTTTCAGGTGAAATTCCCTGCGGTTCTCAGGATGTATACACTGTGTGGTTTTACGTATCCGCCCTGTGTGTTCCTCCCCTTATAATCAAGTTGCTCTCCCCACAAATATTATCTCTAATGGCTTATTCAGACGAACAGGATATACGTCCGTGCAACGCGCGTGATTTTCATGCGCGTCGCACGGACCTATATTAGCATATGGGGCCGTGCAGACATGTGCGTGATTTTTATGCTGCGTGTGTCCGCTGCGTAAAAGTCATGACATGTCCGTTCTTTGAGCGTTTTTTGCGCATCACGCACCCATTGAAGTTAATGGGTGCGTGAAAACCATGCATGCCACACGGAAGCACTTCCGTGCGACCAGCGTGAATCGCGCAACAGCTGTCAAAAGGATGAATGAAAACAGAAAAGCACCACCTGTTTTTCTGTTTACAAACATCCAAATGGAGTGTCATAATGATGGCGGCTGCACAAAAAGCACACAGCCGCGCATCATATGATGCTGCTGCACGGAGCTGTCAAATGCATTTTGCGCAGGCAAAACGCCGTGTTTTTTGCGTGCGCAAAAGGCACACGCTAGTGTGAATCCAGCCTAAGGGTAAGGCCACAAGGAGCGGCCCTGACACGGTTGAAACGCAGCTAACAACCACGCCGGCACCATGTTCAGTGCGGCTGTCAAACAGCCTGTTAATGGCCGCACGTATTCCGGTTACATGCGCCTCCGCACTGCCGCTCCATTCATTCTCTATGTGAGCGCCGGAGATAGCCGAGTGCAGTGTTCTGCTTTTTCCGGCGCTCCCATAGAGAATGAATAGGGGGTAAGTTGTTGTCATTTGCAAAATTGTGCGGCCATAAAGGGTGTATTAATTCATGGCCGCACAATTTTGCAGATAAAGGGACGGTTTACCCGCGTTAACGTGCGGCCATGAATTAATACACCCTTTATGGCCGCACGATTTTGCAAATGACAACAACTTACCCCCTATTCATTCTCTATGGGAGCGCCGGAAAAAGCAGAACACTGCACTCGGCTATCTCCGGCGCTCCCATAGAGAATGAATGGAGCGCACTGGCGTAGCTATAGGGGTCGCAGCGGTCGCAATTGCGACCGGGCCCCGAAGCCAGGGGGGCCCACGGCCCCCCGCACCACATCAATAAAAAGTTACTATAGTAACTCGGGCCGCGGGCCCCTGTTACTATAGTAACATACTTGACTTACCTTCCTGGTTCCGGATCGCAGCGGAGGTCCTGACGTCAAGCGCTGTGCGCAGCGCATGACGTCACAGCGCTATGCCGCCGCGCACAGCATCGAGACTACAGAACTCCCGCCGCGGCCGAAGAGGAAGGTAAGGTTAGCCCTGACTGGCGGGGTCTGACTCCCGGGACCCGCAAATCAGCTGTTTTGAAGGGGCCGCAGCACTTGTACGAGAGCTGCTCCCCTTCATTCCTGTCACTTCATTCCGGTCACACTGTGAATCGGTGTCGGCGATTCACAGTGTGAGCGAGTAGTGAAATGAAGGGGAAGCAGCTCTCGTACGAGTGCTGCGGCCCCTTCAAAACAGCTGATTTGCGGGTCCCGGGCGACACATCAGCTATTGATGGCCTATCCTGTGGATAGGCCATCAATGTTTAGGGACTGCACAACCCCTAAGCCTACGATGTAGCAGGGGGCCCATGAGACAGGATCACAGATTGTGTGATCCTGTCTGCTGGGCCCTGTATCTAAGCCAATCACATGGTAGGCTTAGATACATGGCCCATGCGTGATCCTGTCTGCTGGGCCCTGTATCTAAGCCTACCACACTGTAGGTTTAGATACAGGGCCCCAGCACACAGTAATCTTATACTGTATAAGATTACTGTCTGCTGGACCCTGTATCTAAGCCTACCTTGTGGTAGGCTTAGATACAGGGTCCCACAGACAGTATCACACATGGGCCCTGTATCTAAGCCTTAGGGTATGTGCACAGACACTAATTACGTCCGTAATTGACGGACGTATTTCGGCCGCAAGTACCGGACCGAACACAGTGCAGGAAGCCGGGCTCCTAGCATTATAGTTATGTACGATGCTAGGAGTCCCTGCCTCTCTGCAGGACAACTGTCCCATACTGTAAACATGTTTTCAGTACGGGACAGTTGTCCGGCAGGGACTCCTAGCATCGTACATAAGTATGATGCTAGGAGCCCGGCTCCCTGCACTGTGTTCGGTGCGGTACTTGCGGCCGAAATACGTCCGTCAATTACGGACGTAATTAGTGTGTGTGCACATACCCTTACACATGTGTTACTAATCATTTTTTGTGTGTTTTCTTACAGGTTCGGTCGTTGGACTACGGCGGATTCCAGGACTACTTCGATGACAGCTTTTTTTTTATTAATAAAATGGTTAATGAGGGTTGTGTGGGTTTTTTGTTTTTTTTCAATAAAATATTTTTTCTGTCTGTGTTTTTTTTTAAAACTTTATTACTACCGCCTTAGTAATAGCCGCCGGCTGATTGACAGCATCCATTGCTAAGGCGGGGCTTAGTGTTAGCGGATGCAGAGGCTAACACTAACCCCCTTTATTACCCCGGTACCCACCGCCACCAGGGGTGCTGGGAAGAGCCGGGTACGATCCAGTACCTGACCATCTGTAGTGATGGTCGGCCACTGGGGTGGCCGCAGGCTGGTATTATCAGGAGGGGAAAGGCCAAAAACAGTGGCCCTTCCCATCCTGGTAATGCTACCTGCTGCTGCTTTATTGTATCTGGCTGGTTATGAAAATGGGGGGGACCCCACGTCATTTAAAAACAAAAAAAATAATTGGAAAGAACGA
Source organism: Rhinoderma darwinii (assembly GCF_050947455.1). Lineage (NCBI taxonomy): Eukaryota > Metazoa > Chordata > Amphibia > Anura > Rhinodermatidae > Rhinoderma > Rhinoderma darwinii. The sequence continues at coordinate 22,476,878 of NC_134698.1, forward strand.
TGTGAGGTCCCCCCCAATTTTCATAACCAGCCAGATACAACATAGCAGCAGCAGGCAGCATTACCAGGGTGGGAAGGGCCACTGTTTTTGGCCTTCCCCAGCCTAATACTACCAGCCTGCGGCCACCCCGGTGCCTGCCCGTCACTACAGATGGTCGGGTACTGGTTTGTACCCGGCTCTTCCCAGTACCCCTGGTGGCGGTGGGTACCGGGGTAATAATGGGGGTTAGTGTAGCCTCTGCACCGGCTAACATTAAGCCTCGCCTTAGTAATGGAGGTTGTCAATCAGCCAGCGGCCATTACTAAGGCGGTGATAATAAAGTTTAAAAAGATACAAGCACATAGAAAAAATATTTTATTGAAATAAAAAAACACAACCCTCATTAACCATTTTATTGAGAATAAAAAAAAACGCCGTCATTGAAGTCCTCGTATCCGAAGTCCAACAACCGAACCTGTAAAAAAACCACACACGCACAAAAATAATCAGCAACACATAAAGAAGCAAAATTATTATTCTTACCTATCCTGGGTCCAGCGCTGGAGCCGCAATGTCAGCGAGCTGGGCCCTGTATCTAATCCTATCATGTGTGATACAGTCTGCTGAGCTGTGTATCTAATCCAATCATGTATGATACTGTCTGCTGGGCCCTATATCTAATCCGATCATGTGTGATACTGTCTGCTGAGCCACTGTATCTAATCCTATCATGTGTGATACTGTCTGCTGAGCCACTGTATCTAATCCTATCATGTGTGGTACTGTCTGCTGAGCCACTGTATCTAATCCTAACATGTGTGGTACTGTCTGCTGAGCCACTGTATCTAATCCTATCGTGTGATACTGTCTGCTGAGCTGTGTATCTAATCCTATCATGTGTGATACTGCCTTCTGAGCCACTGTATCTAATCCTATCATGTGTGATACTGCCTTCTGAGCCACTGTATCTAATCCTATCATGTGTGATACTGTCTGCTCAGCCACTGTATATAATCCTATCCATAGGGTCGTAGTGCTATAAATATGCTATGCTGTCTCATATACACACTTTTTTTTGGGGCGGACACATGTATTGGGGCTATTTCCCAGACATTTTAAGCCCTGAGGGTATGTTCACACGGCAGCGTCTGTTACGGCTGAAATTACTGTGCTGTTTTCAGGAGAAAACAGCACCGTAATTTCAGCCGTAATGGCATGTGCAGGAAGTAATTGAAGCTGGTTTTCCATGGAGTCCATGGAAAACGGCTCCATTTACGTCTGAAGAAGTGACAGGCACTTTTTTACGCGCCGCCTTTTGACAGCGGCGCGTAAAAAAAAATGACCGTCGGCACAGAACATCGTAAGACCCATTCAAATGAATGGGCAGATGCTTGCCAACGCTTTTGAGCCGCATTTTCGGACGTAATTCAATGCTAAAACGCCCGAATTACGTCCGTAAATAGTGTGTGTGAACCCAGCCTTAGTGACGCCCCGGCTGCTAGTGCTGCATTGTTGGGTCACTTAGGAGACCCAGCGATGCAGCTGAAAGCTGCGGACCGTCGGCCATGAGGAGTTTGCGGGGGGGGGGGGGCCCAGTAAGAATTTTTGCATCGGGGCCCATGAGCCTCTAGCTACGCCCCTGATGGAGCGGCAGTGCGCACGCGAGTGTAACCGGAATACCCCTTAATGAGGTATTTGACAGCCGCTCCTACATAGTGCCAGCGCGGTTGTCGGCGGGGTTGCGACAGTGTGAGGGCCGCTCCGTGTGGCCGTACCCTAAAGAATCCTTTCTCCCCACACATAACGCTAAGTTCCCCTCCCCCATGATTCATAATAAGCTCCTACACCACAAAATAAACTATACAGAAGTCCCCCTCCTCACAAAATACATGTATAAAGAATCCCCCACACTCTTATAGCATTTAGGGCAATGTCCCCTCACCTTCAAAATCGATCTGTAAAAAATACACACTCAAAGTACCTCTAACCTAGTCTCCCCTCCCCCACAAAATCGATCTTTTAAAAAAAAAAAAAACATCCTGTTACACATCACATAAAGCCCCCTCCCTCCCCCTCCCTCACACATCACATAAAGCCCCCTCTCTCCCCCTCCCTCACACAGCACATAAATAAACATAGATTAAGCTAAAGCTGCTGCTCTTACCTGACTCTGGAGCTCCGTGGAGGAGTCTTCACTGGGGCAGCAGCACAGCAGGAAGGAGCAGCGTGAGGTGCTGAGTGTCTGTGACACTGCAGTACAGGCTGTGCCGATTGGTGGAGCAGACAGAAGCACCTGCTGCTGCTCCTCCAATCAGAGCTCACTTCACGCAGCAGTGCAGAGGAAGGAACATTTCTCCTCTCTTCTGCTCGTACCAACTGGCGCCCCCCTTGCAGCATGGCGGCCGGCGCCCTGTGCGACCGCACGTGTCGCACATAGCTAAGGCCGGCCATGCTTATCGGTATTACACTAGATGTATAAAAAGCTGCTTGGGTGGGGTTTGGGTTGTCGTGCCTCGAGGTCAATCTCATGTATTTCTTGTAAGGATAGTTCTCCTTTTTGTAGGGTGATGCTGCTTGTTTCTCTAGCTGCTGGAATTGCACCCTTTCCAATAGTTCTTGTTTTATTCCTTTATGGGATACAGTTATTTAATATTCTATTATTTTTATGTTACCTTTGTAATGTCATGTGGTCTGAAAAAATAAGTGGATTTTTGGGGGATATGGCGGAACTTAAGATTGTGTTGCATAATGTGAGGGGTCTGAATGTGCCACAGGAGCGTAGTCAAGTTATTAGAATGTGGAAAAAGCAGGCTGCACACGTGGTCCTTTTACAAGAAACGCATTTCAAACGTACAAAACTCCTTACTATTCCTACTAGAGATTTTAATTTATGGTTCCATTGCCCTTATCAGTCTGCAGCTCGAGGGGTTAGCATAGCTATACATAAATTTATTTCATTTTTTCGTTGTTAACGCAAATGGAAGACTCAGAGGGTAGATACTTGTTTATAAAAGGGAAGATTGGTAATACTGTATATACCTTCGCTAATCTGTTTGCTCCTAATGTTGGTCAGTCTTCTTGGCTTATTCGTACCCTGAACATCTTAAGGGATTTTTCTGAAGGGATTTTGGTTGTGGGAGGAGACTTGAATTTACCCCTTAACCCGATTTTTGACACCACGGGATCTCAGCACACCTCGTATAAGACACTAGCACAATTGAATAAGGTTTTGCATTCCCTGCACTTGACAGATGTCTGGAGATTGCTAAATCCGCTAGATAAGGATTATTCTTATTTTTCACCCACTCACAATACATATCACAGATTGGATTATATTTTTCTTTCGCAGAAATATACTTCATTAGTCCGCTCTGCGGATATAGACCACGTGCTTTTCTGTTTACAAACATCCAAACGGAGTGTCTTAGGCGGGATTCACACGACCGGGTCGTTCCCGAGTGTCGGCCGGTAAAATCGGCCATTTTGCCCGGCCGGTTTGCATTCAGTTTTGCATCCGTGCCGGGCCGAGCAGATCCGGACAGTGACATCAGCGGCAACTCCTGAAGGGGAATCCCTATGTGTTCAGGGATTCCGCTTCAGGAGTTTCCCCTGATGTCACTGCCCAGATATGGACAGAGACATCAAGCGCTCTGTCCAGGAGCGCAATCCCCGAAAACACTGGGATTCCGCTCCTTCAAGGAGCTAAAGTGCGGCTAGCACATAGCAGAGCGGGGAGATTCCTAGTGGCGTCGCTACAGTAGTAGCAGCCGCAGCAGCAGCAGCTGCTAGCGGCGCCATAGAAGGTGTCGCCGGGCCAGGGTGCTTTTCAAGCAGGGGAAGGGAGCCAGCGCAGCGCTCCCTTCCACCTGCTGTACACCCCGGCCCTGCCACATCGTGTACAACGATGCCATTCGTCAGAATGGCATCAACTCCTCCTCCTCACATGCACTCTGCGCTGTGAGGAGGAGGAGATAGAGCGCAGGCTCCGGAAAACCCGGCCATCACTCGGGACACATCCCGGTGATGGCCGTGTATTACCCGGCCCCATAGACTTCTATGGGAGCCGGGCGGCCGGGTACCCGGGCGAAGATAGAGCATGTCCTATTTTTTGACGGCCGGTTTTTCCGGCCGTCAAAAAATCGGTCGTGTGAATAGTCTATTATTCCTAATGCAGCCGGGTGCCGGCCGATTTATGAACGACCGGCACCCGGCCGGGAAACCCTGCCGTGTGAATGAGGCCTTAGAGATGAGCGAACCGAACTTCACCGGGTTCGGCCGAACTCGTTTTGACCGAACCCGGCAGGAGACAGTCAATGTCCAAGGTGCTGACAGAGTTAAAACTGGTTCAGCACCCTGGACAGTGACTTCCAATCCCAATATACGTGAACGTGTAAAAAAAAAAAAAAAAGTTCTGACTTACCGATAACTCCCGGCTTCTTCCTCCAGTCTGACCTCCCGGGATGACAATTCAGTCCAAGTGACAGCTGCAGCCAATCACAAGCCAAGCACAGGCTGCAGCGGTCACATGGACTGCTGCGTCATCCAGGGAGGTGGGGCCAGATATCAAGTGAGGCGCGTCACCAAGGACGCGTCACCAAGGACGCGTCACCAAGGCAACGGCCGGGAAGTTCTCGGTAAGTACGAACCTCTTTTTTTTTAAAACAGGTTACTCGATATGGTGATCGGAATTCACTGTCGAGGGTGCTGAAAGAGTTACTGCCGATCAGTTAACTCTTTCAGCACCCTGGACAGTGACTGACGTCGACTAGCCTCATCTCTATGATGGCGGCTGCGCGAAAATTACGCAGCCGCGCATCATACATGGATGACACACGGAGCTGTCAAGTGCCTTTTGCGCACGCAAAACGCTGCATTTTTTTGCGTGCGCCAAACGCACACGCTCGTGTATATCAGGCCTTATAGCGGACAAGACTAATGCTCAGATTGTTGAGAACCATTTATCTCAATATTTCGCTCATAACGCCTCAGACTCTATTACAAATCCGATTGTGTGGGAGGCTCATAAATCGGTGATCAGAGGTGAGCTTATTTCCCTGGGAATGTATGTAAAGAAAAAGACCAATGCTGCATTGAATTCCTTATTTTCTCAGCTTGCCCTTTTAGAGGGAGTACACAAGAAGACAGTAGCCATCTCCTCATTAGCGGAATTGACCAGTCTTAGAGATAAGGTGAAAGACATTCTTAATGTTAAATCCGCCCACCTCATTCAAATTTCAAAATATAAGCAATATGCTCATGGTGACAAGGGGAATAAAATGATGACGGCCTTAATTCGCAAACAGCAAGCGAAGACTTTTATCCCGGAGATTAAACAGGAGACAGGGGGAGTGGTTTCAGACACTGCTCATATTGCAAAGGCTTTTCAAGCCTTTTACCATAATTTGTATAATTTACAGACCTCTTCTGGGACTGCACCATCGGTTACAAATGAGGCCTCCTTGATCTCTAGTTTTCTGGCAGCCATTGACCTTCCAAAAAAAGAGGGTGTGGATCTAGATACTCTTACATATCCATTTACTGAAACGGAATTAGGAAAAATTTTGATGACCATTCCTTCGGGGAAAAGCCCGGGACTAGATGGGTTTACAGTGGGATATTATAAAAAGTTTAAAGACACATTACTCCCTCACTTGACTGCACTCTGTAACTCCCTGCTCAGAGGCAAAAATCTTCCAAAACAGGCCTTAGAGGCTCATATTACAATATTATCTAAAGAAGGGAAAGATCCCACATGTTGTAGTAGTTACAGACCCATTTCCCTTTTAAATGCAGACATAAAGTGGTGGGCTAAGGCCTTAGCAGCTTGACTGGCCTAAGTAGAGTCATGTGTTATTTAAACCATTTAACTTTCATTCACCCTTTCTTGCCCACCACCAAATAACGACACGTGACAACCGAGGTTGGATATGAAATGGCCACAGCAGCCGTTTATTTATTTACATTATTTTAAATGCAACTTAATCCGAAACATTCGGATAACTCCTTTAGGAATTCGACCAGAGAATTCCTCCTATAATTCACATGACCCAACATGGGTCAGAATCAGAAATAACAATCAACATTATTAACACTTAACAGAGCAAGGGAAGTCCTTGAAGCCATTTAAACCGGATTTCCTTTAAGTTAGCCATCTGCAAACCACCACCAACTCTTTACCTCCAGCCGTAAACCAGCTCGGAGGCACCGCTCACCTCTGCAGATGGCTCCAACCACCAGAAGACCACTTCAAAGGGATAACACCCTATGAAGTTTTCAAATTATATACCTTTTTGGGGGACGCATACCCCCGATGCAACCCCCCCACCATTTTGTACTGACCAACCTCAAGGACTCCCCCCGCCACATTAAAACAGGCCTTGACTACCTTAAGCCTGTGAGTCCCTCCAAACCACCACCGCCCTCTCAATTCCTTCTGCTAAGGCCAGACTCCACAGATCAATTCCAACCTCGGTCAAATGTACCCCATCACTCCGCCAATAATTTCCAACTCCAGACTCCAAATCCCTGTGTCGAACACAAATGCCCCCGTTCTTGGCAACGAAACGTGACACCGCCGGGTTCACCTTAATGCGGGCTCTATTAACTCTTTCCACTGATCTTGCCAAGCGCCAAAACTTCCTTGGAACTATGTCCGACCAAACAATCACTAAGGATGGATAAGACGCCCACAGACACAACAAATCGTGCTTTATATCCCGCACTAGCTCACGAAAAGGGCGTACTCCCAGATCGGTTCCCCCAATATGCAACACCAAAACCTCCGGGACTCTATCTAGCTTAGAGTATGTTTGAAACTCGGTCAATACCCGGCTCCATAACATACCTCGAAATCCCAGCCAATGTAAAACCGCATCATGCGAAGCTGGCGGCCATCCGGGCGAACGTCCGTCCGCAGTGCCCCCCAATGCACATAAGAGTGTCCTAACAGCCAAACTAAACATGGGCGATGATCTGAAATGAAAGGACAAACAAACGCAAATAAAAGGCCATCAGAAACTATTTACAAACTCACAACAAATGAGGGCGCACGTAAGTCCTAAACCTATTAGACTCCCAGCGGCCAATGTAACGCACACCCTCGTCATCCAACCCCCAACGCCCAGCTTCTGTAGCCGCGCCGATCCTGAACGAGTGAGACGAGTAACCCTCGTACCCAACTCCAACCTCAGCCAAGCATTTTTTGAATACAGCATCAAATTGATACCTGGACAAAAACGAGCCATTCTCATGGCGGAGCAATGGCGACTCAGGCACCTCGCCACGTGGCTTAAATGCAACCATACAAGCAACAGGACACATCGTCGACCCGGGGAGAGCAAACAACACTATCCGCTTACCCCATCCCAATTGATCAGTCTTGGACCGCCGCAAAAACAACTCGAGTCTATCCCCGTATAAACCCACATCCGCCTGATGCAATCCCCCAGCCCTCACCGTACTAGGAGAAACCAACTCCCCAATTCTGAGTGCTCCAAAAAGCGCGAGGGAAAAAGCCAACCGAAACAACTCCATCTCATAAGTTGAATTACAAACAGCCCCCAGCGATGCACCCAGCGAACCAAGGAGGGTAAAAGACACGGGTCGCCTCTGATCTGCTTCAGCCCTGCCTCGCCATAAACCTTTCAAAGCTTGCCTTACTAGAAAATGTTTGGACACATCCTGTAAACCCCGTAATTTAAATCCAAACGCCAAACCAGCAACGAAACGATTCACCTTAGCCAGAGAAAACTCTGCCTCCCAACCAGTACAGCAATGCCACCAACCTGTCTTGCTCCGTGCTGACGTTACCCAACACTCTTAGCCACTCCTCCCACTGCTGCCAACAAGCCGAATAAGCGTTCCAAGTCGCACTAGCTAACGACCGTTCAATCAACCTGTCCACGGGACCGAAACCAGATCCCAGAGATGCTCCGGGCAAGCCAAGCCGAACAGATCCGCTCCCGCTGCCAATTGACAAAAGCGATCCCACTGCGAGCGAGAAAGAGCATCAGCAATACAATTGGAAACCCCTGGTACATGCACCGCAACTACCCACGCGTTTAACGACAAGCACACTAACACTAGGTGACGCAACAACTGAACCACTGGTGGAGAAGATGCTGATAAGTTGTTAATTGCTAACACCACCCCCATGTTATCGCAGTGGAAACAAACCTTTTGATCCCTGAGCCTGTCCCTCCAAATGGTCGCCACAACCACGATGGGAAACAGCTCGAGCAGGGCCAGATTCCGTGTAAGCCCACTGATCACCCGGACCCCGCCGCGTCAGTAAACAACTCCAACTCGCTCGTATCTTCCACCGGGGACATCCACAACGATCTACCATTATATTGCCCGAGGAACGCCTCCCACACCTGCAGATCTTCCCTGTGTTCCAGCCCAAGCCTCACAAAATGATGGGATGCCCGGATACCCGCCGTTGCTGCCGCCAATCGCCTACTAAAAATTCTCCCCATTGGCATAATCCGATAGGCAAAATTCAACTTCCCCAGCAGCGACTGGAGCTCGCGCAAAGTGGTCTTCTTCAATCGGCAGGCCCACCTCACCTCCTGCCGCAAGGGCAGTAATTTATCCTCAGGCAGCCTGCACTCCATAGCAACCGAATCAATTGCGATCCCTAAAAAACAGATGGTAGAGACCGGGCCCTCAGTTTTTTTCGGCGCCAAAGGAATACCAAAATCCGTCGCAACCTTCTGCAAGGAATACAGTAGGTTACCGCAAGCAGGGGAACCGCTAGGGCCGACACACAAAAAATCATCAAGATAATGTATCAATGAGTCCACCCCTGCTACGCCCTTTGTCACCCATTCCACGAAGCTACTAAAAGCTTCAAAGTATGCGCAAGAAAGAGAACACCCCATTGGAAGACACCTATCGACATAAAACCCCCCGTTCCAGAAGCAACCCAACAGCCATTGGCTCTCCGGATGTACCGGCAGTAAGCGAAAAGCCGCCTCAATGTCCGTCTTCGCCAACAACGCCCCGGGTCCCGCCTCCCACACTAATGCTACCGCTTTATCAAATGATGTGTAAACAACCGAGCATAACTCGTCATCTATCCCATCGTTTACCGACGATCCCTTGGGAAAGGACAAATGCTGAATCAAACGGAATTTATGGGGCTCCCGCTTCGGCACAATTCCTAAGGGGGATACAATTCCTAAGGGGGATACATTCACAATCGGCGGCTCGACAAAAGGCCCAGCCATGCGCCCAACGAAACTTCTTTCAAAAGTTTTTCCGAAACAACCGCCGAGTGCAAATAAGCCGACTTAAGGTTACGCCGTGTAACCGGAACCTCATACGGAGGAGGGGGAATAACAAAACCAAACGAAAACCCCTCATAAATTAACTTGGCTGCAACCCTATTCGGATAGTCATTTAGATACGGTGCCATCCTTTCCACCCTCACCGGCGACCGCCCCTTGATCAACGGAGGAGGACTGAGGGCCTGACCGCTTCCCTTTTTGCATACATTTTGCGGCCCCATGTGAGGAGCCGTTGCACTCCGAACAGACATGTTTAAATTTACATGTGGCCCCGAACTTACACTGGCCATCATTGAATTGCCAGCAGAACCAAAGTTTGGACCCGGAACCCTGTCCGGACTGACTAGACTGACCTCCGTGGCCAACGCTCCCGGGAAAGGACTGCTTAACCGGGGCCGTGACTCGCAACCACAGCGCAATATCTTTTTGATCCCACCGAATCGCCGGCCTTACCGCTTTTCGCTGGCGAAATTGCTCATCATACCGCAACCACACCCACCCGATAGGCCTTCCCGATGGCATCGAAATAACAAAACAATGGGGAGCAATTTTCCGGCGCCTTTTCCCCGATCACACTCGCCAAAATAGCAAAAGCTTGCGACAACGAACGTCTGCGGGATAAGCCTATACCGCCGGCGTTCCTCTTCCTCCTTTTTACTCTCATCCCGCTTGCCCTTATCCAAGTTAAACTTAGCAAGCGGCAGAAGAGAAAAAATTTCCACGTACTCATCCTTCCAAATCCATTCCCTAACCTCCTGTTTAAGGTGAGCCCCTAAAGGACCCTCAAAACAGACGTAAACCTCGCCCCGAGCCCGATCATCAAGCCTAATTCTATCCCCATCCTTCTGCGCCTCAGTTTTGACTGACACTGCTACCGCTTCCTTAGACACCCCTGGAACATCACCAACCATGGGCCGCAACTGTACATCACGAAGACCTTCCCAGACCAACACCGGGGACCCCGCCGGTACTACAGGTGCCGCTGCTCTATCTAAACGCCCAACTAACTCGCGCAAACAACCCACCAAATCCGATAAGCCATCGTGCCCGACAACGCCACTATCGACAGCCGCTGCCTCCGCGCTCGCTGCCCCACCCCCAACACCCGACATGAAAATTGCTGGATACGGTAAAGTAGGAGTTACACACTCACCAGGCTGCCCAGGCGCTGTGTTCCCGCCAGCCGGAAAATTCTGACCGCGCTGCGACTCATCCAGCTCTCCATCTTCCAGATCCTCTCTCGCTGCCGACTGGTACTCGCACCGACATCTCCGACACGGGGACCCCGACACGCTGGCAGAAGGGCCGACCACCTGCCGCCCGACCGCAGGGACCCAGACCTCCAACCGAACCTGTTGTCTCGTCGTCGTCGCTGATCTTGGCGTCCTCACCGATGATCTCGAGGAAGCCTGCCCCCTGGTCGGCACATCACCATGCGGGGCGGCCGTGGACTGCACCCGGAACACTGCATCTGAAGGCGGGGGCGTAATAGGGAGCCCGGCATGCGACTCCCTATTAACCGCCGAGCCCCGTCGCGGCTGGGGATTCCTGCCAGGATGCAGGCCCTGGGAGGAGGCGCCCGTCCCAGCAACCTGGCCTGCAGCGTCCTTATAAGGGCTACCCCTGCGACGCCGGGCCCGCGGGGCCATATCTGGACTTAAACGCTCTGGTGGACGGGACCGCCGGGAGCGGCGTGGTGACCGAGCCTGAGCCACCGTCGCTCCCGACGACGCCCTCTGCTTTATCGGAGCAGGGGCAGCAGGAATCAACTCTCCCCCCGCTGCTATATCACCAGCGCCTGCGAGGGGGCGGGGGAGGGGAGCGCATATGTGCCAACTGCCGACACAGAGCGCGACGGGCCCGCTTGAGGGATCCGGGCTAGCGCAGCAACAGTCTCTTCATGCCAGCCCGGGTCATGGAACGCAGCTACCGCCCGCAGCTGCTCAAGCAACGTGGCCGGAGAAGACATGGTGAGTCGGAGCAGTGAGAGCTAATTTTTCTACCTGTTGTTCCTCCCGCTGCTTCCGGCTCAATGCCGAAAACAGCGGGAGGAACAGATACCTCCCCACACCTCCTCTCCTCTCCGTCTCCTCCCTTTCCTTCTTCCCTGCCTCCACTAACGCTCTCCTTTCCTATTGGATCATCTTTCCCTACTATGGCAGCCATGGAGGCTTTCCCTTAAGCCCTCTGTGCTGCCGTCCAGCCTCGTCTAGACTAGGATCCCTGCTTCCCAAGATTATAGGACGGGAACAAACTGTTTTTATTCGGAATAGGCAGGGTAAAGACAACACCTGTAGAGTCCTTAGACTGATTGAATATGCTAAACCTCATAAGATTCCCCTGGTCCTTATAGGTACGGATGACAAGAAGGCTTTTGATAGGGTCAGCTGGGCTTATTTAGAAGCCACCCTACGGAAATTTGGTATCCCTCAAATGTTTACTCAAGCGATATTTTCCTTATATAAAGACCCGAGTGCGAGAATTAGGGTTAATGGGACTCTCTCCAAACCTTTTAACATTAACAATGGCACACGACAGGGTTGTCCTTTTTCGCCCTCTTTGTTCATTATAGTTATGGAAACTCTGATTAAAAAAAATAAGACAGGATCCTCAGGTGCAGGGCATTAGGGTGGGTTCTTACACACAAACCACTGCAGCTTTTGCTGACGACTTATTGATATTGACTACTAATCCTGAGATTTGGATTCCTCACCTTACAAGCCTGTTCCATGCTTTTGGGGAGGTTTCCAATTTTAAAGTTAATTTTGGGAAGTCGGAGATATTAAATATTTCCACTCCGGACTCTGTTATTAATCCTCTCAAGATAAACTCATTGTTTAAGTGGCCTGAAGCATGAAAGCAATTTGACATACTTGGGTATCCAGATTACTAAAGACCCAAATGAAAATGCCACACCTGGAATCAACTCCTGGCCTTTTTACTGCTGAATTGATGATAGATTAATGAGGGAATAGCCCATGCAGCCCATTAAATCGCTTTTGAGATAATTGTCCAATTGCCTTTGATCCCTAGAAAAAGAGGCAGCTACATATTAAAGAGCTGTAATTCCTAAACCTTTCCTCAAATTCGGATGTGAATACCCTCAAATTAAAGCTGAGAGTCTGCACTTTAAGCCCATATTGATTTATATAACTGTATATTCAATATGTTTTGGTAAACAGCTAAAATGCCAAAACTTGTGTCACTGTCCAAATAATTCTTGACCTAACTGTATATATACACACAGTCGCGTCATATTATTTTGACCGCCTCCTACTATCGACGTCGGCAGCATGTAGCCCATGAAGAAAGTGACACAGACTTAAGCAATCGTCCATTACGCAGTCACTCACCCTCTCGGGCACTCACTTATGACGGCACTCTCACCCACATATGCAGCTCTTTGTCATATGCGACTTCGTTCTTATATGGGGTTTCTTGAGTGATCTTCATTTCAAAGAACACAATTGTAGACCAATAAATGGTGAACAAAATCATACAGCTAATTTCTCTTTAAGAGGCACAGGAAGCTTTATGGTTATTACACTGTAAGTGGTACAGAAATGTAAATGTAATTAACAGTTACACAATAACTCCATCTTCTACAAACTATCTCCTGGTGCGGGTCTCTCTAATACCACACCCCAGCTGTATTGTCATCACACAGCTTCCCGCCTTAAAGGGGTTGTGTGATGGCAGACATTTATGGCGTATACACAGGACATCCCATAAATGTCTGATGAATGTGGGTCCTACCTCTGGGATCGGCATCTTCCCCCGAACATGGGTTCCTCATCTTCACATTCCCTGGCGTGGTGCTGCTGGGTTTATTCCAGTGACATAAAATATATGATCCCTATATAGTAAATTATTTTTTTCCAAGGGAGGGACTTGGAGTTTTTACCTTTTGACCTTTTTATGAAGTGTCAATTAGAAATACATAGAGGTGTTATTCCCCACTAAGGCCGTATTTGCCATTAGGTACCTGTGAACAGATGCATAGGGTGGCATTATTAAGGGGGCATGTAAGGGTGGCACATCCAGTACAATATATGAGCACAGGAACCAGACAGGTGGCAGATTTTACACAACTTTACTTCAGAAATGAAATGAGTATCTGTGGGTTATACAGTGACACTATATCAGTCTCTGCAAATCTCCACATATCACAGTCACAGGCGTCTCCTCAGCTCCCACCTGCCACATCCGTGAGGACAGTCCCAGCAGTTCTCAGACACTCCTTGCCGGTTACCAGGGAGTTTCAGCTATGGGGACAGTTGAACTTCCAGACTATCTCTAGTCACTAGCTACAGACCAATGTCACTTGTAAACCCTGACGGTAAAATCTATGCCAAGAAACTTTCATCTTGTCTCCTAGACATTTTACCACAACTTATTGTAGGTCACCAAGTGGGTTTTATTAAATTAAGACAGGTCTCTGTTGGCAGATTTATAGAGCCGGTCTGTTGGGCTGAGCTCCATTGAATGCCTTCCCTGCTCCTCTCATTGGATGCGGAGAAGACATATAACAGAGTACATTGGGGTTTGTCTTTTCAGTGTTTGAATAATGTGGTCTCTGCCGCCTTATCTTACAGGCTATTATGGTCCTCATGTCCCTCAGCCAGAGTTCTCACAAATGATATTCTCTCAGAAACTTTCTCCAATGGTACCAGGCGGGGCTGCTTTCTCTCACCTTTGATTTTGCTTCTTTTAGAACCGCTGACCACAGCCATTAGAGCGAGCCCTGACATTAAAGTATCACGCACATGATAGGCCTATTCGCTGATGATATTATCATTGCATTACCAAACCCTATTAAATCCCTGACATCAACATATCTTGTCCTCAAATTCTTTAGCACAATCTCCTATTATAAAATTAATTAAACGAAATCTCAGATGAGGCCAAAATATTCCACCTAATACAGAGCAACATATCAAAGCCTCTTTCCCCTTCCCTTGGCGGGAGAATTATATTCACTATTTAGGTAAAGAACTAATAATGTAATATAATCTTGAACCACTAATACCTCGCTTGCAAGTGGAAACTTGATAGACTATCCTAGTTAGAAACATCCTGGATAGGGCGGATATCTCTTTATAAAATTCTCACATTTCCAACACTCCTTTACCTGCTACGTACCCTCCTAATACCTATCCTAAATTATATAAACAAAAAAACGACATGTCCAAATGAATTATTTTATTGGGCAGGAAAGCGACCAAGGATCCGCTTTCGCACAATGATGCGTCACCCCTCATTTGGAGGCCTAATCCTCCCTGACCTTTCCAAATACCATAAGGCATCAATCCTAGATCAAACCAAAGATTAGTGGTTATCTTAGACTGACAAACCATGGGATTCAATTGAATTGGCTGTTTTGATTGCTCATGGATTGAAAGCGCTTCTCATTACATCAACCCTCAAAAGCTTTCAGCAGCCTCAAGAGTTACCAAGTATTCAAGCCACCATTCACACCTGGCAACATCGACTCTCATTACCCATGGATACAACACCCACAAAGAATATTCCACTTCCTCTCACAGTGCTTGAGTGTTTCATCCCAACTTTGTCCTTACAAACCTGGCATTAAGCCGGACTACAAACTCTCTCTGATCTTTTTGATCAGGACGCCCTGTGTAGTTTCTTGGATTTACAATAAGAATATAATCTGAGTAAAGCAGAAATTTATAAAAATCTGCAGATCCGTTTTTTTCTAACTGGTAAAGGTCTACCAAAATTCCCTCTTCTTACAACTGCTTATACATTTTTACATGGCAAAACGACCTTTCACGCTCGAAAGCGTACGAAACCTCATTGAAATCTTCCTCCTATGCAAACCACCACGAGGTGTATTTCAAATTTTAGTCCAGATGTACAATACACCAAACAAACTTACCAGAATGTTTCCTGCTACTGCATCTGCCAATTGTGGGAGAAATTGTGAGCAGGTGGGAACTTTTACATATTTTTGGGAGTGCCCCGACATTAAGCCTTTGTGGAGCTCCTTATCCAGTTTTCTACATAGATTACAGAAATCTCCAATTTCACCCGATTTGTCTCTATCGGATTTACAAATGGAGAAAATACCCTCCCCTTGCGGAACTATCTTGTGCCACATTCTTATGGTAACAACAACTTCCATATCCAGAAAATGGAAATCTCTTGATGTACCCACTATACAAGACATTGTTAGAGTTACTAATTCGAGCTGTAGCTATGAATACATGACAGCTGGAAGTATGCATCTCACCCTCACATTTTGGGATAAATAGAATATTAGGGCAATGCCTGGACATGCTGATCCACTATATTAATCTCGCTTCCCCACACCCACTACAATTTACTCCTACAGGTGACCGTTTTGTGTTTTGTTTTATGTGTTTTGTTCTGATCTGTTTAAAAATATACCTTGCCGTGTTTTGCTATAATTACGTCCGACCCACAGCTGTCCAGACTTTGACCTCCGCACATATACGACATGGTAACACAAACCCCAACACAGAAACAACATAACATAAATAAAAACACAGACCACTTTATTTTGGAAAATATAGGCCGCCATGTTTATTAAGGGTTACGAAAGAATAAATAATTAAATACCACATAACCATAAAACTATTGAAAATTCATTAATCAATCATCATAAAAATATTTTACCAAGTCCCCCCAGCATTAGCTGGGAGACTAAACCCCACTAGTAAACATCGCGACAGGGAAGGATTTTTATCAAAAAAGAGGGGAGGGTGGGCGGGCTTTCCTTCAAAATCTTCTGCAAATGGCCCTGAGCGCCGCCGAACACCGGAATATAAAGGGGAATTCTTCCCGCCAATGCCACTCAATACCCAATCAGGAGAAAGCGCGGGCTTCACGAGCGCAAGGTGGAAGATTCCAGAACCTGCTCGTATGTTCCATAGAGCTGACCGACAGTTGACCCCAGCAGGTAAGTACCAACTGTAAATAAGAAGAAGGGGAGGAGGGAAGAAACCAAATACACAAACAAAACAACATCTTTAACCCCTTCCCTCTTTAGCCACTTTTGACCTTCCTGACAGAGCCTCATTTTTCAAATCTGACATGTGTCACTTTATGTGGTAATAACTCCGGAATGCTTTCACCTATCCAAGCGATTCTGAGATTGTTTTCTCGTGACACATTGGACTTTATGTTACTGGCAAAATTTGCTCGATATGTTCAGTATTTAATTGTGAAAAACACCAAAAATTAGCGAAAAATTGCAAAAATTAGCATTTTTCTCAATTTAAATGTATCTGCTTGTAAGACAGGCAGTTATACCACACAAAATTGTTGCTAATTAACATCCCCCATATGTCTACTTTAGATTGGCATCGTTTTTTGAACATCCTTTTATTTTTCTATGACCTCACAAGGCTTAGAACTTTAGCAGCAATTTCTCACATTTTCAAGAAAATTTCAAAAGGCTATTTTTACAGGGGCCAGTTCAGTTGTGAAGTGGTTTTGAGGGCCTTATATATTAGAAACCCCAAAAAAGTCACCCCATTTTAAAAACTTCACCCCTCAAAGTATTCAAAACAGCATTTAGAAAATGTCTTAACCCTTTAAACATTTCACAGGAATTAAAGCAAAGTAGAGGTGAAATTTACAAATTTCATATTTTTCTGCAGAAATACATTTTTAATACAATTTTTTTTATAACACAGAAGGTTTTACCAGAGAAATGCAACTCAATATTTGTTGCCCAGTTTCTGCAGTTTTAGGAAATATCCCACATGTGGCCGTAGCGTGCTACTGGACTGAAGCACCGGCCTCAGAAGCAAAGGAGCACCTAGTGGATTTTGGGGCCTTATTTTTGTTAGAATATATTTTAGGCACCATGTCAGGTTTGAAGGGCTCTTGCGGTGCCAAAACAGTCAAAATCCCCCAAAAGTGACCACATCTGGGAAACTAGACACCTCAAGGAAATTATCTAGGGGTGTAGTGAGCATTTTGACCGCACAGGTTTTTTACAGAAATGATTGGAAGTAGGCCGTGAAAATTAAAATCAACATTTCTTCAAAGAAAATGTAGGTTTAGCGATTTTTTTTCTCATTTCCACAAGGACTAAAGGAGAAAAAGCACCGCAAAATTTGTAAAGCAATTTCTCCCGAGTAAAACAATACCTCACATGTGGTAATAAACGGTTGTTTGGAGACACGGCGTGGCTGAGAAGGGAAAGAGCGCTATTTGGCTTTTGGAGTTCACATTTAGCAGGAATGGTTTGCGGAGGCCATGTCACATTTACAAAGCCCCTGAGGGGACAAAACAGTGAAAACCCCAAACAAGTGACCCCATTTTGGAAACTACACCCATTGAGGAAATTATCTAGGGGTATAGTGAGCATTTTGACCCCACAGGTTTTTTGCAGAAATTTTTGCAAGTAGGCTGTGAAAATGAAAATCTACATTTTTTCAAATAAAATGTAGGTTTAGCTAATTTTTTTTTCATTTCCACAAGGACTAAAGGAGAAAAATCACCATAAAATTTGTAAAGCAATTTCTCCCGAGTAAAACAATACCCCACATGTGGTAATAAACGGCTGTTTGGACACACGGCAGGGCTTAGAAGGGAAAGAGCACTATTTGACTTTTTGAGATCACATTTAGCAGGAATGGTTTGCGGAGGCCATGTCACATTTGCAAAGCCCCTGAGGGGACAAAAGAATGAAAACGCCCAAAAAGGGACTCCATTTAGGAAACTACACCTCTTGAAGAATGCATCTAGGGGTGTAGTGAGCATTTTGACCCCACAGATGTTTCATAGAATTTATTCGAATTAGGCAGTGAAAATAAAAACAGTCCTTTTTCTTCAATAAGACGTAGCTTTAGCGCAAATTTTTTCATTTTCTCAACAAATAAAGGAAAAAAAGAACCCAACATTTGTAAAGCTATTTCTCCCGAGTACGGCAATACCCCATATGTGGTCATAAACTGCTGTTTGGGCAAACCGCAGGGCTCAGATGGGAAGGACCGCCATTTGGAGTGCAGATGTTGCTGGATTGGTTTCTGGGCACCTGTGGGCCCAAAACAGTGGAAACCCCCCAGAAGTGACCCCATTTTGTAAACTACACCCCTCAATGCATTTACCAAGGGGTGTAGTAAGCATTTTAACCCTGCAGGTGTTTTGTAGAAATTAGTGTGCGCTCAATGTTGCAGAGTGAAAATGGGATTTTTTTCCATAGATATGCCAATATGTGGTGCCCGGCTTGTGCCACCATAACAAGACAGCTCTCTAATTATTATGCGGTGTTTCCCGGTTTTAGAAACACCCTACATGTGGCCCTAATCTTTTGTCTGGACATATGACAGGGCTCAGAAGTGAAGAGTACCATGCGGAGTGGAGGCCTAATTTGGCGATTTACAAAGTATTGGTTCACAACTGCAGAGGCTCAGATGTGAAATAATAAAAAGAAACCCCTGATAAGTGACCCCATTATGGAACTGCACCCCTCAAGGCATTTATTAAGGGGTGTAGTGAGCATTTTCACCCCACAGGTCTTTTCCATAAATGAATGCGCTGCGGTGCAAATTAAAAATTTATATTTTTCCCTAGATATGCCATTCAGTGGCAAATATGTCATGCCCAGCTTATGACGCTGGAGACACACACCCCAAAATTTTTTAAAAGGGTTCTCCCGGGTATGACGATGCCATATATGTTGAAGGAAACTGCTGTTTGGGCACGCTGTAGGGTTCAGGGCCGAGGGAGCACCATTTGGCTTTTGGAGAGCGGATTTTGCTTGGTACTATATTTGTTTGAGTATTGCTGGTGTTTTATAATGTGGGGGTACATGTAAGCGGGGCGGAGTATATAAGGGGCATAGTCAGGTGGTATAAAAAAATAAAAATAATCCATAGATGTGTGTTACGCTGTGAAGCAATCCTTTCCGCACAGGCCGGTGTCGCACTGATAAATGGTGTCATTTCTTATCCCCCTTTTGGTCCACACTCCGCGCCTTTGTAGTTTGGGGAATTTTGCTGGGAAATTATTATCCTGGTATAATACGGGCACCGTTGCTTCCAGCGGATATGATTGGGCCCTCCCCTTCCTGGTTCCCTAATTTTAGGTCCTTGATAAATCGCCTCTTGAAACAGAAGAAATGTTCCCCTCGGGCACAACTGCATATTTTTTTATTTCCTGACTTATTGGAGCCATAACTAATTTTATTTTTCATAGACGTAGCGGTATGAAGGCTGGTTTGTTGCGGGACGAGCTGTAGTTATTATTGGTACCATTTTGGGGTACATGTGACTTTTTGATCACCTTTTATCCTATTTTTTGGGATGCTAGGTAAACAAAAAAACGCAATTCTGGCACAGCTTTTTTTGTTTTTTTTTTTATACAGCGTTCACCACGCATTATAAACTACATGTTAACTTTATTCTGCGGGTCAGTACGATTCCGGCGATACCTAATTTATAGCACTTTTTTATGTTTTACAACTTTTTGCACAATAAAATTACTTTTGTAAAAAGAATGTATTTTTTCTGTCGCCAAGTTGTGAGAACCATAACGTTTTAATTTTTTTGTCGACGGAGTTGTATGAGGGCTTGTTTTTTGCGGGACGAGCTATAGTTTTTATAGGTACCATTTTTGGATACGTGCGACTTTTTGATCACTTTTTATTCTAACATTTGTAGGGCAAAGTGACTAAAAAACAGAAACTCTGGTAACGTTTTTTACGGGTTTTTTTTACGCTGTTCACCGCGTGCAATAAATAATATAATATTTTGATACCTCCGGTCGTTACGGTCGTGGCGATACCAAATACATATGGTTTATTATTATTTTTCAATTATAAAGGACTTGATAAGAGTAAAAGGGGGATTGTGTGTTATTTGATTACTTGAAACTTTTATTGTTTTCAAACTTTTATTTTTTGCACTTTTTTTTACACTTTTTTTATACTTTTTTTTACACTTTTTCTCAAGTCCCACTAGGGGACTTGAAGGTCCAACGGTCAGATTTTTTTTTTTCTAATACATTGCACTACCTATGTAGTGCAATGTATTAGATCTGTCAGTCATTCACTGACAGCAAGCCGTTTAGGCTTCGCCTCCCGGCGGGGCCTAAATTGGCTTCCGTAATGGCAGAGCAGGAGACCATTGTGTCTCCTATTGCCATAACAGCAGTCGCCAGTCCCGATTGCCTGTCAGGGCTGGCGATCTGCTTGTAACCGCTACGATGCAGCAATCGCTTTCGATTGCTGCATCGAAGGGGTTAATGGCAGGGATCGGAGCTAGCTCCGGTTCCTGCCGTTACAGGTGGATGTCAGCTGTACAGTACAGCTGACTTCCACCGCTGATGACGCCGGATCAGCTCCTGACCCGGCGCCATCTTGCCGGCAGCTACGGAAGCCGATCAGGCTCCGCCGCCGGGCGGATCTTGACCGGCTTCGGTGCTAGGCAGACCGGGAGGCCAGTATTAGGCCTCCGGTTGCCATTGCAGCCACCGGAACCCCGGCAATTTCATTGCTGGGGCTCCGATGAGCTGCAAACACCTTAAGTGCAGCGATCGCGTTTGAGCGCTGCACTTAAGGGGTTAATGGCGGGGATCGAAGCTAATTTCGGTCCCCGCCGTTACAGTCGGATGTCAGCTGTAAGATACAGCTGAGATCCGACGATGATGGCACCGACTCAGCTTCTGAGCCGGTGCCAAACGTTTGACGTACATGTACGGCATTTTGCGGGAAGTCAATGCTTTCCATGACGTACATGTACGTCAAATGTCGGGAAGGGGTTAAATTAAATTCTATGTGGGGCTGTGGTACCATGTGTCCCCCAAGCAAATTGCTATGGGGGGGCCCTGACAGGTGTATCCCCAGGGGCGTACAATGAAATCATTGAGCCCCATAGAAAAAATGTAGAAAGGCCCCACCCACACTGAGAGCTCTGTCAAATGTAGTTTAACATAACGCGGGGTTAGGGCTGATTCAGACGATCGTGACGTTTTTGCGCACCAAAAAATGTGGCGTTTTGCGTGCGCAAAAGGAACTTGACAGCTCCGTGTGCCCTGTTCATATGGATGCGTGGCTGCGTGCTTTTCGCGCAGCCGCCATCTTTATGACACTCCGTTTGGATGTTTGTAAACAGAAAAGCACGTGGTGCTTTTCTGTTTACATTCATTCTTTTACTGTTATTGCGCGAATAACACTTGTCCCACGGAAGTGCCTCCGTGGGGCATGCGTGATTTTCACGCACCCATTGACTTCAATGGGTGCGTGATGCGCGAAAAACGCAGACACACAGAACATGTCGCCAGTTTTACGCAGCGGACTAATGCTGCGCAAAACTCACAGACTGTCTGCACTGCCCCAGAGACTACTCTAGGTCCGCGCGAGCCGCGTGAAAACCACGCGGCCGGCACGAATGCAAAGCACGTTCGTCTGAATCCGCCCTTAATGTGGTGTTGTTTTCTGTCACTTTTTCTAATAAAAAGTAGCAGAGATTGTTAATAAATGTTGCGCTATGCGTGACTCTGGAGTCGGTACGTTTTTCCAGCCACATTTGGCACATGATGGACAAAGTGTAACAGGTCCAATACTGAAAATCTATCGGCACTACTCAAAAAATGCAAATGAAGTAGGGCCAGTAGTTCCACGGTGTTATTAAAGCTGGTGGTGCTCAGTAATAGGCAGTCATATAGTAGAAATATCTATATACCATGTCACCCACAGGTAAAAACTGGCAAAAATTATTTCTTTTCAGTGTTTCATAGCAGGCATTATACGGGAGATTTGTTTCACGTCTTCTGGCGATTTGTCATGTGGATCAGGGGCCCAAATGTTAATGCCAGAAAACTGTCATAAACACATTCATAAGTTTTTCCCAGAAAGCTTTCAATGATTAACCCCTTCCCGCCCTAGCCACTTTTGACCTTCCAGAAGAGGCTGGACGCAGCTGCAGGCTTGAGGGAAGCCGACATGACCGTCCTGGTAGGGAAAGGGTTAATGTTAAGAGGTGAGGGAAAGGTGAAGGAGCTGAAGGAGGGACGGGGAGGAGCTAGGGGGGACGGGGGGGCCGTTACTGCGCTTCCCGCTGTTTCTCGGCATTGAGCCGGAAGCAGCGGGAGGAGTAATACACAAGAAGCAAAGCTCCCCGTTGCCCGGCTTTTTAGTATGGCAGAGGCCCTGATTTTAGAGCGGCTGCGTGCCGCTGCTGTGCACCACGGTCCCGGATGGCTGGAGGAGACCGTGGCTGCATTAACGCGGATCCCGGACGCCGTTTCGCCACGTCGGGCACGGCGTTCGGGGTCTGTTGTAAGGGACAGGCTCCCCTCCCCCGGCCCCCCTACGAGCATGGCTATGGCGGCGGGGGGGGAGTCGGCAACAACCGCTCCTGCGCTGGGCAGGCAGAGAGCGGTAGCAGGGGTGACGGCGATGCAGGCTGTGTCGACCCGTCCCTCTAGGCGGTCCCGACCTCCAGAGCGCCTGAGTCCGGAGGTAGTCCCGCGGACACGGCGTCGCAGAGGGAGCCCGATCCCGGACGCTGCAGGCCAGGCAGCTGGGAGGACCGCCCCTTCCCAGGCCCTGCGTCCTGGCAGGAATCCCAGGCCGCGACGGGGTCCGGCGGTAAGCAGGGAGTCGCAGGCCGGGCTCCCTGTCACCCCTCCCCCATCAGATGGAAGATGTCGAGAGCAAGGTACGGCCGCCCCGCATGGTGATGTTCCGGCCAGGGGGCAGGCTTCGTCAGGATCGTCTAGACGGACGACTAGATCTGCAGCGACGTCGAGGCAACAGGTCCGGTCGGAAGTCTGGGTCCCGGCGGTCGGGCGGCAGGTTGCCGGCCCATCGGTCAGCGCGTCCTCATCCCCTTTCCGAAGAGGTCGTTGGGAGGGACAGTCGTCGGCGAGAGAAGAACTGGAGGAAGGTGAACTGGACGTCTATCGTCGAGGTCAGGATGGTCCGGCTGACGGGAACACAGCGCCTGTGCAGCCCGGTGAGTGTATAACTCCATTATTGTCTTATCCAGCGATTTTTATGTCGGGTGTCGGCGGGGGGGCTGCTAGCATAGCATCGGGGGCCGGTAGTGGCGCGGGCGGACGCGACGGAGCGGGTTTGGCAGATTTAGTGGGTTGCTTACGGGAGCTGGTGGGGCGCCTGGATAGGGCCGCGGCGCCGGTAGTAACGGAAGTGTCCCCTGCGGTAGTTTGGGAAGGCCCCAGGGAAGTGGGATCGTTGCAGGCGCGTCCTGTGGTGGCGGTTAGAGAGGCGGTCGCGGTGTCGGTGCAGACTGAGGCACAGAAGGACGGCGATCGAGTGCGCATGGACGATCGTGCTCGGGGGGAGGTGTATGTTTGTTTTGAGGGTCCGTTGGGGGCGCATTTAAAGCAGGAGGTGCGTGATCGGATCTGGAAAGATGAATATGTTGAAATTTTTTCTCTCTTGCCGCTGGCTAAATTCAATTTGGATAAGAGCAAGCGGGATGAGAGTAAAAAGGACGAGGAGGAACGGCGGCGGTATAGGCTTATCCCGCAGACGTTCGTTAATTGGTCGCAGGCGTTCGCCATATTGGCTAGTGTGATAGGGGAAAAGGCGCCGGAAAATTGTTCGGCGTTATTTTGTTATTTTGATGCTATTGGGGAGGCTCATAGGGCGTATGGGGGTCAGGCGTGGCTGCGATATGATGAGCAATTCCGTCAGCGGAAGGCGGTTCGGCCGGCGATTCGGTGGGACCAGAAGGATATTGCTCTCTGGTTACGGGTTACGGCTCCGGTTAGGCAGCCCTTTCCCGGGAGCGGTGGCCAGGGAGGCCAGACTAGTCAGAGTGGACCAAGCGGCGGGGGAAAGGCGGGGTTTTGCTGGCAATTCAATGAAGGCCAGTGCAAGTTTGGGGCCACGTGCAAGTTCAAGCACGTGTGCTCCGAGTGTAATGGTGCATCACACGGGGCGGCAAAATGTCTGCGGAAAAAGAGGTCCGGGAACCAGCACGGGGCTGGTCAAGGGGGTGTCGCCGGTGAGGGTGGAAAGGATGGCCCCTTATCTAAATGAGTATCCGGATAGGGCGGCAGCTAAGTTGCTTTATGAAGGGTTTAGTGTTGGTTTTGTTATTCCTCCGCCTCCTTATGAGGTTCCGGTTACGCGGAGAAATTTAAAATCGGCTTACTTGCATGCGGAAGTCGTGTCGGAAAAGTTGTTAAAAGAAGTTTCGTTGGGGCGCATGTCGGGGCCATTTGTGGAGTCGCCGGTGAAAGATTTAGTTGTGTCCCCTTTGGGTATTGTCCCTAAACGCGAGCCCGGAAAGTTTCGTTTGATTCAACATTTATCGTATCCCAAAGGTTCGTCGGTAAATGACGGGATTGATCACGAGTTGTGTTCCGTAGTTTATACCTCATTCGATAAGGCGGTGGGGTTAGTGCGGGCTGCGGGTCCGGGGGCGCTGCTAGCAAAAACCGACATCGAGGCGGCGTTCAGGTTGTTGCCGGTCCATCCAGAAAGCCAACGGCTGTTGGGTTGTTTTTGGAATGGGGCCTTTTACGTGGATCGGTGCCTTCCGATGGGGTGTTCTCTTTCTTGTGCATACTTCGAGGCGTTTAGTAGCTTCGTGGAGTGGGTAACGAGGGGAGTATCCGGGGTCGATTCGTTGATCCATTACTTAGATGATTTTTTGTGCGTTGGCCCGGGGGGTTCGCCGGTTTGCGGTAACTTGCTTCATGCCCTGCAGAAGGTGGCGAGGGATTTTGGGATCCCTTTGGCGCCGGAAAAAACGGAGGGCCCGGTAGCGACGATTTCTTTCTTGGGAATCGAAATTGACTCGGTGGCAATGGAGTGTCGGCTCCCGGCGGATAAGTTGGGTGCTTTGAGGCTGGAGGTGCGACGGGCTTGTAGAAGGAAGAAAATGTCGCTGAGGGAGCTTCAGTCGCTGCTGGGGAAGTTGAATTTCGCCTGCCGGATTATGCCGATGGGGAGGGTGTTTGGTAGAAGGTTGGCGGCGGCAACGGCGGGAGTGCGGGCGCCGCATCATTTTGTGAGGCTCAAGGAGGAGCACCGAGCTGATCTTCAGGTTTGGGATGACTTCTTGGGCCAGTACAATGGTCGCTCGCTATGGATGGCCCCAGCGCAGGATACGAGTGATCTGAATATTTTCACGGATGCGGCTGGGGCGGGTGGCTTTGGAGCTTACGGGGGAGGTCCGTGGTGCGCAGGTCAATGGCCGGCTAGCTGGGTGTCCAGTGGATTGACGCGGAATCTGGCCCTGCTCGAGCTGTTTCCCATCGTGGTGGCGGCTACCATTTGGGGGGACAGGCTCAGGGATAAGAAGGTCCGTTTTTACTGCGACAACATGGGGGTGGTGCTTGCCATTAATAACATCACGGCGTCCTCTCCTCCGGTAGTTCAATTGTTGCGACATTTAGTGTTGGTGTGTTTGTCGCTGAACGCGTGGGTGGTGGCGGTGCATGTCCCGGGTGTACGGAATTGTGTTGCTGATGCTCTTTCTCGCTCGCAGTGGGACCGGTTTCGGGAATTGGCCCCGGGAGCGGAACGTCTCGGTTTGGCGTGTCCGGATCATCTATGGGATCTGGTATCGGTCCCGTAGAGCAGCTGTTACAAAGGTCTTTGGCGCGCACGACGTGGAGGGCTTATGCTGCTTGTTGGAGGCAGTGGGAGGAGTGGGTAAGAGAGTTGGGTGATGTCAATACGGATAGAGACAGGTTGGTGGCACTTTTGTATTGGTTAGGGGATGCCTGGGAGGGGGGGTTTTCAGTAGCGAAGGTGAACCGGTTTATATCCGCGGTGGCGTTTGGGCTTAAGTTGCGGGGCTTGCGGGATGTATCGAAGGAATTTCTGGTATCGCAGGCTTTGAAGGGGTTGCGCAGAGGTAGGGTGGAGGCGGATAGTAGAAGGCCGGTGTCGTTTGCTTTGCTGGGCTTGTTGGGCGGTTCATTGGCATCGGTATGTCGTTCTTCAGATGAAATGGATTTGTTTCGGTTGGCTTTCTCGTTGGCGTTCTTCGGAGCATTTAGAGTAGGTGAGTTGGTGTCGCCAAGTACTAAACAGGCAGGGGGGCTGAGATCTGGGGAGGTGAGCCTTTTTGCAGATCGGTTGGAGGTATGGTTGCGTAGATCAAAAACTGACCAATTAGGGAAGGGAAAACTGATAGTTTTGTTCGCTCTCCCGGGGTCGGTCATGTGCCCAGTAGAGTGCATGCGGGGTTTTACAAAAAACAGGGGGTCTCCAGATTTGCCTTTGTTACGTCATGTGGACGGGTCGTTCTTGTCCAGGTTTCAGTTTGGAGCTGTTTTTAAAAAATGTTTGACGGCGGTTGGGGTTGCAGCAGGCTCATATTCATCTCATTCCTTCCGGATTGGCGCAGCAACGGAAGCAGGGCGCTGGGGGTTGGATGATGAGGGGGTGAGGCGTATTGGTCGTTGGGAGTCTAAAAGGTTTAAGTCCTATGTCCGCCCCCATATGTTGTAATTTTGTTGTTTATGCTTGCAAATGTTATATGGTGGTGCCTAACTGTGTTTTCCGTTTCAGATTCGCCTCCTTGTCTGGTGTGGTTGATGGGTCATTCGTACGTGCACTGGGGGGCTTTGAGGGTGGACGTCCGCCCGGATGGTCGCCAGTTGCGCATTCCGCGACAGGATGCGGTTGTGCATTGGCTGGGGTTTAGAGGTATGTCGTGGAACAGGGTGTTGGCGGAATTCCAGACATATGTGCGGCTTGATAGGGTTCCGGAGGTTTTAGTGTTGCACGTGGGTGGGAATGACTTAGGAGTCCGCCCTTTTCGTGAGTTGGTGCGGGATATCAAACATGATTTGTTGTGTTTGTGGGTATCTTATCCCAAGTTGGTGGTAGTGTGGTCGGACATAGTCCCAAGGAAGCATTGGCGGTTAGCTAGATCGGTGGAGAGAGTCAATAAGGCTCGGATAAAAGTTAACCGGGCGGTGTCCCGTTTTGTGGCAAAGAACGGGGGCATTTGCGTGAGGCATAGGGATTTGGAGTCAGGATTGGGGAATTTCTGGAGGAGTGACGGGGTTCATCTGACCGAGGTTGGCATTGATATTTGGAGCTTGGCTATAGCAGAAGGCATAGAAAGGGCGGTGGTGGTGTGGAGGAACTCACAGGCTTAAGGTGGTCAAGGCCTGTTTCGCGGTGGCGGGGGGAGTCCTTGAGGCCAGTCAGTACAAAATGGTGGGGGGGTCGCATCGGGGGTATGCGTCCCCCAAAAAAGGTACATGGTTGAAGACTTCATCGGGTGTTATCCCTTTGAAGTGGTCTTCTGGTAGAAGGTATGTCACTTGAAGGCTTCATCGGGTGTTATCCCTTTGAAGTGGACTTCTAGTGGTCGGTATATCACTTGAGGGCTTCATCGGGTGTTATCCCCTTGAAGTGGACTTCTAGTGGTTGGAGCCATCTGCAGAGGTGAACGGTGCTTCCGAGCTGGTTTACGGCTGGAGGTAATTAGTGGTTTGCAGATGGCTAATTCGGTGTGTTCTTGAAAGGAACATCTGAAGGGGCTTCAAGGACTTCCTCTGCTCGGGTTAATGTTAACGTTTAATTGTTATTTATGATTCTGACCCATGTTGGGTCATGTGAATTATTAGGAGGAATTCTCTGGTGGATTCCTAACTAGTTATCCGAATGTTTCGGATTTAAATTGTTTTTATAAAACTGTGAAATTAATAAACGGCTGCTGTGGCCATTTCACATCCAACCTCGGTGTCATGTGTCGTTACTAAATGGGGGTGGGGGATAGTATGGTTTAAGGTTAACACACGACTCTACCTAGGCAGGTCAAGAAGAGGCTGGACGCAGCTGCAGGCTTAAGGGAAGCCGACATGACCGTCCTGGTAGGGAAAGGGTTAATGTTACGAGGTCAGGGAAAGTTGAAGGAGCTGAAGGAGGGACGGGGAGGAGTTAAGGGGGGCGGGGGGGCCGTTACTGCGCTTCCCGCTGTTTCTCGGCATTGAGCCGGAAGCAGCGGGAGGAGTAACACACATTAAGCAAAGCTCCCACCCTCCCACCCTTGTTTTGTTACTCCTTAGGTCTTATGTACGTCTGTCTATGAGCGTTTTGTTTTATTTTGTGTGCTTATTTAACATGTTTTTCTTTTTTCCGGAGTAGGTTCTGTTGTCATGGCAGCTGGCGGGGGGAGTCCTTGAGGCCAGTCAGTACAAAATGGTGGGGGGGTCGCATCGGGGGTATGCGTCCCCCAAAAAAGGTACATGGTTGAAGACTTCATCGGGTGTTATCCCTTTGAAGTGGTCTTCTGGTAGAAGGTATGTCACTTGAAGGCTTCATCGGGTGTTATCCCTTTGAAGTGGACTTCTAGTGGTCGGTATATCACTTGAGGGCTTCATCGGGTGTTATCCCCTTGAAGTGGACTTCTAGTGGTTGGAGCCATCTGCAGAGGTGAACGGTGCTTCCGAGCTGGTTTACGGCTGGAGGTAATTAGTGGTTTGCAGATGGCTAATTCGGTGTGTTCTTGAAAGGAACATCTGAAGGGGCTTCAAGGACTTCCTCTGCTCGGGTTAATGTTAACGTTTAATTGTTATTTATGATTCTGACCCATGTTGGGTCATGTGAATTATTAGGAGGAATTCTCTGGTGGATTCCTAACTAGTTATCCGAATGTTTCGGATTTAAATTGTTTTTATAAAACTGTGAAATTAATAAACGGCTGCTGTGGCCATTTCACATCCAACCTCGGTGTCATGTGTCGTTACTAAATGGGGGTGGGGGATAGTATGGTTTAAGGTTAACACACGACTCTACCTAGGCAGGTCATGTTTCTTCACCTTCTTTAATATAACTAAAAGTAAAACATCAATGACAGAAAGCTGTTCATCAGCCACTTACATAGGAGGCCACAAGGCTGAAACTTGCCAATAACAAAGCCAAGAGCAGGAAAGGGGCGCCACCCAGCATTCCGCACGCACAGACTAATGCGTCTGCCCGCGGGTTGATTTTCCTGAACCTCTTGCTTATCTCCACGCCAGCTCCAACTCCCACGATTCCGGTGATTACAGTGATCATGCCAAAAATCAGACTGCAAAGAAAGAGATTATAGAGGTCATCAAATGGATTCTCCACAATTGTATATAAATGATGATTAAAGGACCTGAGTATGACTACTGCTCCAACTATCTGCCTGTATCTAAAGATTAAATCCATAAACTCTGTTCTCAGGCTGACAGGGCTCTCTATGGACCTATCCCAAATATCTTGTCAGTATAGAGCAGACAGCCACGTAGCAGTCTATATACACCATGAGGGTGAGGTTTTATATCACAGAATTGTTGAAGATTTTTTTGTGCGGTTTGGCAAATAAATATCCACAAGAATTTATTCACTGTAAATACACGTTGCAGAAATTTTTACAGTGGATTTTACCCTTAGCAATGCAAAGGGTGAAATCTGAGGCAAATCCGCAGTAAAATCCACATTTAACACCCCATGTCTGAACGTACCCTGTAAATAGATGGCTGCCAGTAGCCCTGACCACTCACCGCGTAGCCGTGCCCAAAACTCAGGTAGAGAAAGGAAGAGTATGGACATAATGGCAGATAGCCGCCCTCACAACCTCCTGGCACACACAGTAAGTAAGCGTTTACCTGTCATCAGATTGACACATTGCAGTCTGACATGGATCACTTCTGTATAGGATGACCCGGGCCCGCTTGTAGAAGGACAGAGCCCAGTGGGAGAGGGAGCCGGAAACAAATGTCACAGTTGTGAATCCCAGCATGGAAAGCATAAAGCTCGGGCTACAGAGAGAGAGAGAAATGTGAGTGACACAAGAGACACGGGGTAAAGCCAGCGACAACCATCACTACACAGAAAACACTCACTTTTTCAGCAGAGCTTTCAAGTCGGTCGTCCAAGAATTGTTGTTTGGGTGTTTATAGCTTTTTTGTTCTGCGGCTCCTCTGGATGGTTCCTTCATAAAGAAGATAAGAAGCAGGACGGCTATAATCCCCAGACCTGGAATGATCTGTCCAGAAGAAGGAGGAGACAATGTATATTATATATATATAGAAGTATTACAAATATGAAGTGACTGAAACCAGATAAAGGGGCAAAACCTAGAAATGACTAATAACAAAAAACAACACATGTCAGTGTCCATAAATGACGGTCTACAGCCTCCGGACTGATACTCATAGAGCCGGAACTTTCCCAAGTCCCTACTTATTGTTTATGGTTCCAGAAGATAATGGGAGCAATTCCAATAACAAGACAAAAAATGAAATAATAGTTTGCCTGCAGGAATCCTGCAATCCTCTCACTTACCCGCAGTGCCCAGTGCCAGTCACCACCAAGAGCGCTTGTCACTTTGGCCCCCATGATGTATCCAAGGCCACTTAATAGGTAAAAATGAAGAAGATTTATAGTTAAGAAAGGGCATAATCTCTGCACAAATATAACTATAGACATAGATATAAACAGTATAAACTTCTACACTCATTATATATATCAGACACTTTTTGTATCCAGTTAATAATTGTAAAATAATGTGTTTACACAGGACACTCACCAGCCTACAGGGATAGCAGTCCAAAAGATGGACAACATGCGGCTTCGCTGGTCTGCTACAAATAGGTCGGCGATGATGGAGGGGGCAATGGTGGAGTAACTTGCCGCACCGATCCCAACCAGTCCTCGCATGAGCAGGAACAGCCAGAAATACTGGGGAAAAGGAAAAAAAATCATAATTAATAACATCTTTAGTAAAGCTTTACCATTGGGACTTTAATATTGATGGCCTATTGTTAGGATAGACAATGGAAGAAATAGATTGAAACTGGTGCAGAGGAAAAATGAAGTATTTGCCCATGGAAACCAATCAGGTTGTTGCTTTTATTTTCCTTAAGATCTCTAGAAAAATGAGAGGTGGAATCTGATTGGTTGCCATGGGCATCTACTCCACTTTTCCTTTACACCAGTTTTGATATATCTCCTCCAGGGAATGTATGATTGATGTGGGTCCGTGGCACTCCTGTGAGTGATGTGTCCCTTTCATTGTTTACACAGGCACATCGGCTTGTAGATAAGGGCGGCTGTGCCTGACACTGCAGCTTGTCCCATTCACTCCATTGTGTCGCTTGTTGGGGGTCCCAGAGGTCAGACCCCCACAGATTGAGCATGGAAGAAGGATAGGTTACCAATGGGAATGTTCCAGAAAACCCCTGTAATTATAAACTCCGGATGTTACCTTATCAGGAATAAATGAGCTGCCAAGGATGGAGGCTGACCAGAGGGTGATCCCAATACAGAGCAGATATTTTCTATTCCAGTGATCACCCAAATATCCAAATACTGGAGCCACCAACATGAAGCTGCAGAGGAAGACTGAAAGGGAAGGGGGAGAGAAGAGGTGAAAGGAAGATACAACAGACATTTATATATGGACAAACTATTAAATCCTGCATTTTATCCACATTCCCCACTTTTTTTTAATTCCCACTCTCATTCATTAATGTAAAGCTTTACCTTTCAATTACTTTTGCAGTTTGATAAAACTTTTTGTAACTCTGTGTACATAGTAAAAACGATATAGTATATCTTAATGTCATAATTTGTGTTATCACTGGAACCCATCAACAAGCAGGTAAATGCTGCTGATGGATGTTATTATGGCCTTATTATGGATTTGTCAGCCCAGTCACAGCAGAACACCATTATCCTAGGTTTTCATGTCGCGGTCACGTCGCAAAAACACTGCAAAATCGTGCTGTTTTGTGGCGATTTACGGCAATAAAACACTTTTTGACCGCGACGTGTGTACCCAGCCCCAAAATGTCGGATTCCAGGTGACTTACAGAACAAGATTTTATATTAATATTTACCTGCTTGCAGCAAACCAGATCCACTGTCTTTCAGATGAAATGATTTTTCTAAATATGGCAGCGCCCCTGTCAGATATAAAGAGAGATGTCACTAGAAGCAATGCATGTATTTCCATCATATACGTTTATGGCACATCCACAGGATATATGGATGTGTGACAACGTCTTCTCTGGGACCCTCACCTATCAGGGGAACTGGGGGTCCTGAGTTCTGCAATTCACAAAGCCAGTGCTCCCCATAGACTGTAATGATGAGGTCCATTGAGTTTATAGGAGTTAAAGGGGTTTTCCCACTATTGACAGTTATCACCTATCCACAGGAAAGGTGATAAATGTATGATCGCTGGGTGGGCCCACCACTGGGACCCCCACCTATCTATAGAACAGGCATCCCGACCCCCGTTCCTCCTCACTGCACGATCGTGATTTAGGTAAACGATTATAGCGCACACTCCTGCGCACTCCTGCACTATAACCGTTTTCTACTGAAAGTGGAGGTTCGCTATAAGTGCCTCCACAGCTTCAGTACTGATAAACCCCAGAAATAAAATGAAGTACCCCAACACCTACCAGTGACACTGAGCCGATCCATGTAGGATAGCAGATTTATATAGAACAGAATCCCTACAATAACGATGGATCGTGTGTAGGAGATTCCAGTACGGTCATGTACGTTCTCTGCTCTGGGGCTTTCGCCATCATCTTTATCCATTTCACATGGAGGAGCCAAAAGGCCTTTCTCCACGTCCACGTTCTCACGGCGAGACGCCATGTTCACGGATTTTGAGACTGTAAACTCTTGTAATAGAAACAGAAAAGGGACATAATATTTAATCACTTTATATTACTATTAGGCTATATTCACATGCGGCAGATTTATTGCATAGATTTCTGTTACTGGCAATAAGTTCCATTCATCTTCATCAGCAAGCATATGCATTTCTGCAAGTCCCAGTCAGATGAATGGAAAAGTTGCACAAATTTTTGTACTAATTCTGCCGCGTGTGAATTCATCCTTAGGCCCTGTTCACACAGAGTTTTTTGACGAGTTTTTTTACGCGGACACCGCGCTGCAAAACTCATCAAAAACCGCCCGAAAATGTCTCCCATTTATTTCATTGGGAGTTGGACGTTTGTTTTTTTACCGTAAGTAAAAAAAATGTGTCGCGGTAAAAAGAAGCGTCATGACCCATCTTGAGGCGGTTTCCGCCTCCAAAACTCCATTTCAATTAGTCAGAAAGAGGAAAAAAACGCCTTGACGAGTGTTTTGACAAGTTTTTGTCAAACCACTGTGAAAAAAACGTCTGGAGCAGTTTTTGCAGGAGGAATTTTCCTTCTGCAAAAAAACTCTGTGTGAACACAGCCTTATAATTAACATCTAATTATTCAAGAAATTCTAATAGATAATATGGAATCTCAGGACCCCAGACAAATATTAATAAATAATAATAATAATAATAATAATAATAATAATAATAATAATAATAATGTACTAATACAGCGTTCTATACAGATGGGAAAAACAGACAAATTGGTCTCGGTATCGCTCGCCGCACTGGTTCTATGATGATTCTGATTTATTCCGTCTGATAGAAAAAAGCAGTACAAGCACTTTCAGGTATAAAATATGGCGCTCACTCAGAAATCACCACCATTTTTTAGGTCTCCTTTGAATCTATGGGCAGAACTTGTCTGGCTTATGGCATCTGATGGATGATGCTGAGATTTGTTTTACACAGATTGTACATAGAAACACCACAAGCTAAATACACGGCAGCGTACATAACCCCATAGACGAACATTAGCTGTACATTTAGTATCTTACTGCTCTGTCTTCCTGAACATTATAAAGGGGTTGTCTCATCAAAACCACTACTGTCCATATGTCCCAGGAGTGAGATCTTTAGTGATCAGGTGATCGCCGGATGACTGTCTTCAGAGAAGGGTTAACTTAATAAAACAATCCATTTAACTATGACCGTTTCATAATCCGGAATGTCTGATAATCTGGAACCTGTCGGATTTCGTTAGTGTCCAATTAAATGATCTTTACTGTGGAATTATTGTTTAGAAGATAATTCTATATGTTATACAGGTGAGTCCCATTGATATATGTTCCTCCATGTATACGATGCCCACGACCATGCAGCAGAGCTCAGTGATCTGTGCCAATCAGCTGCTGTAGAATTAGATGTGCGGCTGAGGAGTAAGGTGTATAATAATCTGCAGGAAAAGTCTTATCACCCTTGTTAAATGTAATAAATGGAATAAGCTGGGTACTCACAAGTATTTTTCTCTCCACTAGACGGCGCTCACAATCTCTCTCTCTCTTTTCTCACTCTCTCTGCGCTCTCATCATGTGAACGGTGATAATCAAGGCCACGTCCATTCTATTCCTTTGTGACATCATCGCTTTGTGACATAGGAGTTGAGGCCACGTCCATTCTATTCCTTTGTGACATCATCGCTTTGTGACATAGGAGTTGAGGGCACTGTGATGTAAGTGTTAATAAACAATGGGTGGCTCAGTTATATGACTACTGTACAATAATGTGATGACTCCTCTTATATAACCTGTCTCACTATTTAAAGAGGCTCTGTCCCCAGATTTTGCAACCCCTATCTCCTATTGCAGCAGATCGGCGCTGCAATGTAGATTACAGTAACGTTTTTATTTTTTAAAAACGAGCATTTTTGGCCAAGTTATGACCATTTTTGTAGTTATGCAAATGAGGCTTGCAAAAGTCCAAGTGGGTGTGTTTAAAAGTAAAAGTCCAAGTGGGCGTGTATTATGTGCGTACATCGGGGCATTTTTAATACTTTTACTAGCTGGGCGCTCTGACGAGAAGTATCATCCACTTCTCTTCAGAACGCCCAGCTTCTGGCAGTGCAGATCTGTGACGTCACTCACAGGTCCTGCATCGTGACGGCCACATCGGCACCAGAGGCTACAGTTGATTCTGCAGCAGCATCAGCGTTAGCAGGTAAGTCGATGTAGCTACTTACCTGCAAACGCTAATGCTGCTGCAGAATCATCTGTAGCCTCTGGTGTCGGTGTCCCCGCTCGTCTGACACGATGCAGGACCTGTGAGTGACGACATAGCGTGATCTCTCGAGAACACGGCTGTGTCTGCACTGCCAGACGCTGGGCGTTCTGAAGAGAAGTGGATGATACTTCTATACACAACGCCCAGCTAGTAAAAGTAAAAAACGCCCCGATGTACGCACATAATACACGCCCAGTTGTACTTTTACTTTAAACACACCCACTTGGACTTTTACTTTTAAACACACCCACTTGGACTTTTTCAAGCCTCATTTGCATAACTACAAAAATGGTCATAACTTGGCCAAAAATGCTCGTTTTTTAAAAATAAAAACGTTACTGTAATCTACATTGCAGCGCCGATCTGCTGCAATAGGAGATAGGGGTTGCAAAATCTGGTGACAGAGCCTCTTTAACATCCTCTATCTGTATCAGTGCTTTCTAACCTGTGGCTGTCAGGCTGCTATGTAACTACAACTCCCAGCATGTACTGACAAGTTACAGCACATTGCTCCATATATATGTATGTGCAGAGCCATGTGTCCTATCTTTATACATATAATACTATATATTGTTACACATTTGTCTTCTACAATATCTCTACTTCTAGTCCAGTTACCTAAACCTATAAAGTACTAGTCCTTCTCAATTAATTAATCATTAAAAAGTTAATTTATTTCAGTAATTTAATTCAAAAAGTGAAACTCATATTCTATAGATTCCTTACACACAGAGTGATCTATTTCCAGCATTTCTTTCTTTTAATGTTGATGATTACGGTAACAGTTAATGAAAACCCAAAATTTAGTCTCTCAGAAAATTAGAGTATTATATAAGCCCAATTTAAGAAAATTTTTTTTAATACCGAAATGTTGGCCTACTGAAAAGTATGTCCAATATATGCCCTCAATACTTGGTCGGGGCTCCTTCTGCATGAATTATTGCATCAATGCGGAGTGGCATGGAGGCGATCAGCCTGTGGCACTGCTGAGGGGTTATCAATGCAGCGTGGCATGGAGGCAATCAGCCTGTGGCACTGCTGAGGGGGTATCAATGCGGCGTGGCATGGAGGTGATCAGCCTGTGGCACTGCTGAGGTGTTATCAATGCGGCGTGGCATGGGGGCGATCAGCCTGTGGCACTGCTGAGGTGTTATCAATGCGGCGTGGCATGGAGGCGATCAGCTTGTGGCCCTGCTGAGGTGTTATCAATGTTGCGTGGCATGGAGGCGATCAGCCTATGGCACTGCTGAGGTGTTATCAATGCGGCGTGGCATGGAGGCGATCAGCCTGTGGCCCTGCTGAGGTGTTATCAATGTGGCGTGGCATGGAGGCGATCAGCCTATGGCACTGCTGAGGTGTTATCAATGCGGCGTGGCATGGAGGCGATCAGCCTGTGGCACTGCTGTGGTGTTATCAATGCGGCGTGGCATGGAGGCGATCAGCCTGTGGCACTGCTGAGGTGTTATCAATGCGGCGTGGCATGGAGGTCGATCAGCCTGTGGCACTGCTGAGGTGTTATCAATGCGGCGTGGCATGGAGGCGATCAGCCTGTGGCACTGCTGTGGTGTTATCAATGCGGCGTGGCATGGAGGCGATCAGCCTGTGGCACTGCTGAGGTGTTATCAATGCGGCGTGGCATGGAGGTCGATCAGCCTGTGGCACTGCTGAGGTGTTATGGAAGCCCAGGTTGCTTTGATAGTGACCTTCAGCTCGTCTGCATTGTTGGGTCTGGTGTCTCATCTTCCTCTTGACAATACCCTATAGATTCTCTATGGGGTTTAGGTCAGGCAAGTTTGCTGGCCAATCTAGCGCAGTGATACTGTGGTTATTACACCAGGTATTGGTACTTTTGGCGGTGTGGGCAGGTGCCAAGTCCTGCTGGAAAATGAAATCAAATCAGCATCTCCATAAAGCTTGTCAGCAGAGGGAAGCATGAAGTGTTCGAAGATTTCCTGGTAGACGGCTGCTATTAAATAAGTGAACCCTCTCCTATCATGAAGAATTGCATGTGCTGATGTAATTATTCTTTTGTGCAGTAAACTGAATATATCAATTATATTTTTCAACTCATTTTTGTCATAAATAATAAATGTATTGTATATGTAGATGTGAGAGCGCCCCCTGCATCTGTACAGAACTGCTACATGTGTATTCATAATTCCATAGTCTGTATTCATTTGACTGGGCTGAGCTGCAATACCAGACACAGCCTGTAGACAGCAGTGGTGCGGTTTCTGGAAAAAAAAGCAGGCCCTTTACTCTGATCCCTGACAAACCCTTTAACGGACACAGCTCTAATGGTTGCAGCTCTGTTACATATGAGCAGCAAGAAGAGTATCCAGCACACCAATTGAAATAAAGATTATTTTATTTTATTTTTAATACCAGTGGCAGAGTGCAACGCTTCGGTCTTAACGACCTTCTTCAGGCACTGAGCCGCTGTATTGTCAGCGCCACATTACAGCGGGCAGCCGCTATTAGTTTACAGAGCGCTCGTTTTAAACATTATCCCCAGCACGGTTCAGTGCCTGAAGAAGGTCGTTAAGACCGAAACGTTGCACTCTGCCACTGGCATTAAAAATAAAATAAAAATGATTTTTATTTCAATTGGTGTGCCGGATACTCTTTTCTTACTCAGAACCGGGTTGGGCCCATATCCGTGCAAAACCCTTTCACCTCCGTATCTGGTGCGATCTGATCTTTTACACATATGAGCAGCAGTCAATGCTTTTACAGTAGTGGGGGTTGTTTACCAGGAGGTACCTGGTGGCCAGTAGTAGTCTTCATCCTGGAACCTAGTGGTCAGTTGATACATCTTATTCCTGGATTTCCCGTGAATCTCAGAAATAAGGGAAAATAGCCCAATATCTTTTGGTAAACTGGAGTCAAGATGCCACATACATTTTTCAACATTGACCGTCTATTTGCCAGTCTCCTATACAGCTGCGCCTTGGATGCTCTTGTGTAGTCATGGTTTTAGGTCTGTTTTCAAGGCTACAGTTCTGGAGGATCTCCTGCTCTAGGCACGCTGTGTACGGGGTAGATAATGACCACTTTTAAGGATTTTGTCCACCTTTGTAATTATTATTTTTTGTTCCAATGCATCTAAAATGAAAAATGTAGCACCTTTGAAATGAACTTGTTAGTAGAAGAAGGATTAGTATCTAAAACTTAGCTTTTAATATAACCCATATAAAATGGTATATCAATATAGTATTGTTTATACTGTTGTATAATTGGACATACCCATCCATATCTATACACAGTGATGAATACAGGGTTATAGTTCCTTGAATTTACAGCAGGGTAGGCTTGGATCATATGAGCTTGCACAATGGCATTCTGTCTGTCCCTTAAGCTCTCACTGTGGACAACACACCGGGCACTCGTTCTGAAAAGAACGACCCCTGTTGTCTCTGGAACCTATCCCTAATATTGTGACCGTTTCCCTAACTGAAGCTCCAGCTCCTACGCGTTTCCCCAGTTACATACTGGTTCGTCAGGGAGGTATTGAGCATAGCAGTGTAGCAGATCATATGGCAGTGGCAGCTTCTAAACACACTGCTTTTATATGTCAGGTAACTCCGCCTCTTCCGGGGGCTCAGTCGTCGGACATCCAATCAGTCGCGAGCACGGATACGTCATCAGTCTCACATTGACATCGCCTCCTCACTCCCTCCCCAGTGGGCCGGATTATCGGTGCATATACAGGGATTTCTTCAGCTATATCCCTATTGGCTAAATGCTTCCTTATTCCATAGTGTGCGTACACATTAATCATTGTGCTCATTAGGGCATATTCGAAGAGCTCCATTCTTCTAGCCATACATTGCTGTAATGTCCTATATTGCCAAAATAGGACACTAGATCCATTATTAAAACATGGTTTTCAAATTATTATTGTGTTTGCGTATTCTGAGTGAACAACTCCACATAGTAAATATAGGGATGGTAAGATACATATTCCACTATGGGAGTATGATTGCACCATCAAAAATACATATACATCTCCATCCTTACACATATCCCTCGCTTGAGCCATTGTGAGTCATTATAATAATGGTTGTATTCATGGGCATGGTTTGCGTATCAGAGGAAGCAGGTATAGTTCAAATTTTCATTGAAGCCTTCTGGGGCCACTGATCTCATTCTATGAATCCATCGACTTTCAACCTGTAACAGGTCCCGGTCCCAGTTACCCCCTCTTAGATGAGGCTCAATATGTTGGATTCCCTGGAATTTAATAGCCCCAGGGTTACCTCCATGTACTGCCCATATGTGTCTAGCGATTGGGGTATCTTTTTTTATTAAGGATATCGTTGAAATGATCCCTTATCCGTCTTCTGAACTCCGGTTTCGTTTTACCAATGTAGTCCATTGGGCATGTACATTTCGCCATGTAAATGACTCCTTTAGATAGACAATTGATAAATTCTCCATTTGAGTATTCCCTACCAGTTGTTGTACTTATGACGGTTTTCGATACTACTATTGATTCACATGCCAGACATTTGCCACACTTGAAGGTCCTTAGAGGTCTTCTATTAAGCCAGCAGTCTTTTTGGGGTGCTGGTCTAAAATGGCCCTGCACTAGTTCGTCTCTCAGACTTTTAGTTCTCCTGTAAGTAATCTGTGATCTTTCACCTAGTGCTTCCTTCAAGTCATTGTCCTCCATAAGGTTCCCCCAATGTTTCTGAATGATTTCTCGGACCAGTTTATGAGCCCCATCATAGGTCCCTGATACGTATATTATTGGTTTTTGCAGATATTCTTGCTTTTGGTATGAGTAGCTCTTCTTTTGGCGTTTATTGCATTTGTAAAGGCTTCTCTGAGAATCTGGTCAGGATAAACTCTCTGGCGGAATTCGTCTCATGTCAGCTGCTTGTGCCAGGAATGTCTTAGGAGAAACTGTTCAAATACTGAGACGGAGGTATTGTCCCTTCGGTATCCCTCTTTTGAGGGCATATGGATGGGCACTCTCCCATCTCAGGAGACTGTTTGTTGCAGTAGACTTCCTAAAAACCTCAGTTTCAATTTTACCTCCTGTTCCTCTTGATCGCCTAACATCTAAAAATGCCAGACTATTGGGGTCACTCTCTGAGGTGAAATGGAGACCAATTTGATTTATATTGAGATCAGATACAAACTGATCAAAGTCTGTCTGAGTCCCTTTCCATAGAATGAATATGTCGTCTATAAATCTCAGCCAAAGACCTATTGACTCCTGCCTTTGAAATTAACCTTGACAAAATATCTTCTACCATTCCGGGTCTACAACTCTTATGCAGACCTTAGGAGTCTCCATGGTTACAGACTACAAACTCACTCTGTAGTCTGATCCTGCAGCTAAACTACCATTTGTCCCCTACTTCTTGCTAACCTACCAAATGTATCCTCGGGTTAAGATTCTTGAAATTTTCATTAGAATAAAGAGAATTTATAGAGAATGGGAAACCGGTGCAGATTACTTATGGAGTCCAAGGAAGTGGAGATGTCTCCTAGTCAGTGTGAATAAGACTGTCCATGTACAGTTTTCATTAGAAGCTCTGACACTGTTGGGTCGGGCCGGATGTGATGACCAGAGATGGAAGAACCCTTTAGTACCGATATCAATAAACACAGACCAAAGTAATTTTTATATGAGAATATTTATTTTTTTAGAGATCTTACAACCGGATGTTCTCTGATTTCATTCAAGGAAATATATATATTCCTTTTATGAAGTCCCAGTTTTATACATATATATATTTTTTTATATAAAGGCATTTAATGTTATCAGTAACATAACAATCAAAATAACTTAACCCTTAACTCATTGCCAAATGTGGAAGCATTAAAACACTGAGAGAAGATCGTGTATACCAGTGGTCTGCAACCTGCGGCCCTCCAGCTATTGGGATACTTCAATGCCAAGAATGGCCGGACTGCCGCAGGCGGTGAGGGCATGCTGGGAGTTGCAGTTTCACAACAGCTGGAGAGCTGCAGGTTCCAGACCACAGTTGAAAGTAACATTTTACACGAATACGTATAGATCATAACGGAGAAAAAGAATAGATACAGAGGAGAAAACGCACTCAGCAGATAATAAGATACAGCTATACATATCTTGCAATATATATATATATATATATATATATATACATACACACACAGTTTTTACGGTCAGGACAAATGATTGATTGGCTTAAAACTTAACCCTCAATATAAACAATAACTGATTTACTTTGGGGACCCCGGAAAAAAACATGA
Source organism: Rhinoderma darwinii (assembly GCF_050947455.1). Lineage (NCBI taxonomy): Eukaryota > Metazoa > Chordata > Amphibia > Anura > Rhinodermatidae > Rhinoderma > Rhinoderma darwinii. The sequence goes on from NC_134698.1 coordinate 22,518,252, forward strand.
CTATGGTCACCAGGTCAGTGCACATAATAGATGTATTAGGACTGACTGTTCTGCATTATGAGAGATTCTGCAGCATATACAGGTTTGATAGGATCATTTGGTTTAGACATCACCTTCCCTGGGTCCTTACTTACATAATAGGCATCCATCGCTTTCTATGGACGCTGGCGGGTCTGGAGCACCAGTTTCCATTGAAATAATGGACACCCATAAAAATGATTGGGTGGTCCAAACCAGACAACCTCTTTAACGGGGTTAATATATCATGGCCTAGACCCTGCACGCTGAGGTTGGGTTCATACATCTGAATCAAAATATATCACCCATGGATTCCTGTTGCTCAGGCCCGCCACATATAATTGAGGAGCCATAATTTTAATGTTGCATAGATTTCTTCCTTTAGCATATGTTCATGTTTAAACATAATTTTTAAGTTTATATCTAGAAATAATGGATATCTAAAGTTGAGAATGTTTGCAAATAATATGCTTTTATGGTACAGTTCCTGAGTTATATAATGTCTAATAATCCAGTCACATTCAGAGCTGCATTCACAATTCTGCTGGTTGCTACTTGGAATCAGACAACACTGTCAACAGACAGAGGCATTGGCTGAATGAATTATAGAATTATTATTTTTTTAACAGCAGTATATATGGTTAAAATAAGACTTCGGCAATTTATTTTTTACTAGGGTCATTTAACATGCCATTAATTCTCTTACTCTGTTCTCTTAAATGCAAGTTTCCAAGATTCTTTGTACACTAAAGGGTCCTTAACACACCAGACAATAAAACTGCTACATGTCACTGGGCCGCACAGAAGTTGCCAAAATGCTCCGCCATCTCGGACATCACTTCCTGCTCTGCAGCTATTGGCTGAAACTTGTTTTCCTGCCTCCTGCATTCACTCTGCAAATAACACCGATAATAATGAGCCCTCTGCTGCTTTCAACTACTTCCTCCATCTTTCTGGTCTGAAAGCAGCTAAAAAGGAGCAGAGAGCTCTTAGTATTATATGCAGAATGCATGGGGCGGGCAGAGCAGGAAGCCTGTTTGGTGCAGCTTCAGCCAATAGCTGCAGAGTAGTAAGTGATGTATAAAAAAAAAAAAAAAGAAAAAAAAAAAAAGGGGGGCATCGTTTTGACAATTTCTGCTGTACAGCCCAGTAACATGCAGCAGTAATTGTTGCTGGTGATGTTAAGGACCTATAGAGTACAGAATACCTTGAAAACTTGCTTTTAGGGGACCAGAGTGCAATAATTATCAGCCCTGCTATGTTACATCACCATAGTATGTCCATTTGACTGATTATGAAAATTTGTCTGGAGTTTTACTTCAATGCGGTTGTCCAGGCGGGGGGAGGGGGGGGCTGGTATTTATACTGGTGAACTATCCACAAGATAGGTCATCAGTATATGATCGATGGGGGTCTGACACTCGGACCGATCAGCTGTTCCAGCTGCCGCAAGCTGTGCAGGGTCGGTGCCGGAAGCAGATGGCTCCAACCACTGTATAGCGGCCGCGCTGATGCAGCTCTGCTCCTATACAAGTGAACAGCCTTCTGCTTCCGGCACCGACCCCTACATAGCTTACGATAAATATTCTCAAATATGTAAGGATGCACACCTAAAATGAATGAACGTAGTATTGGTGCTGTAGAGGTTCGGGCTGGACTACCCACGAATAAGATCAAAAACAACCTTGAAGCACTCCAATGATCAATTTTCAAAATGATTTTATTATGAACAATTCACGTTATTCTTGTTCATAAATGATATTTCTTGTATAGGCGATATTTCTCTCGACGTTTCGACCTAACCTAGGTCTTTATCGTAATCGCTATAAATAGACAATAATAATAACATGACATATAAGAAAATAACATAATAAAACGTAACGAACAATTGAATGAGATATACAGATAATATGAACTCTGCAAATAAATCCAAACATGATGGTCAATAGAGCATACATATTCAATGAAATTTTAAAGAAATATATCAACCATGAGGGTTGAAAAGACATACATATTTGTACAACGCAGTATTATAATACTATCGTATAGAGGTAAGAATTGATGATAAATTAAAGCTATCTTATAAGCAGCATATAATAAGGTATTGAGATACTCAACTAAACACTGTAACAGCCATGTGTATTATAGTAAGTATTCCCAGGAAATATCTATAAGGGCTGAGGATGTGATGTGTCCTCAGACCATACCATAAAACCGGTAATCATAATCAGTGCACAGTAAAGAAAGAGAAGCCAATGAAGTTGTATCAAGGGATTAAACATACCTGTTAGTAGTTAGAATATGATATGTAACGGCGTCTACCAGACGCTCTCAGATTGTGGTCTAACCATGGAAACCCCGAGGAGATGTTTAAATACCGCGCGACACTGCCGGATATCCGGTGTTTGGAACGCACACGGAATATAGCGCTTGCGCACTACACGTAACTGTGTGTTTGGCACGCAAGCTAAGAGCTGGTATTACCATGGATCTAATCGCTAATTGAAAAGAACATGATGGAACTAAGATGCTCTAACAAGTCGGGTAACTAATTTTCTTGATTTCAGGGGACAAGAAGGTCCTTATGGATGCAATTATGGTCTGACTATACTATCGTATTTGGGATAGCAAAACCGAAGTTATGTAGATAAATTCCAATATAAAATTAGAGTACTGATAATAAGGATGAAAAGTGACAAATAATGTACAAGTAAATTAGTGTAACCAATGTATGTGTCAGGGAAGAGAAAAGAAAAAGGGGAAAAATACAGCAGATAATATGTTTAATAAAAAAAGGGAAAAAAAGGTAGAAAGGTGAACCGGTTTTAGGTACCTGTATCTGGTCATCTAATCGATCTCAAGTTGCCTATCGTGTCTGAAAAAGATGAATATAGATATTATATAGGGAAATTCAAGGGTGAACTAAAATGTGAACAGTGTTCAAAACAGAAGATCATATTCCCTATTGAGACCTTTTGGTGCAAGAGTCTCCAGTGTATGTATCCAATACGATTCTCTTTTTTTCAATAATTTAATGTGGTTGCCACCCCTTCTAGGTCTGTGTACCTGCTCAATAACCTGGAATTTTAATTGGGAAAGATTGTGATTGAATTTCTCAAAATGGTCAGGGAGAGGTAACCAAGTTTTCTTGCATCGTATAGTGGATTTGTGACTAGATAACCGATCTTTAATGTGTTGTGTGGTCTCGCCTACATAGACCAGACCACATGGACATTTGATGAGATAAACCACGAAGTTGGAATTGCATGTAAAGTATCCTTTTACTGGAAAGGTTTTGTTGTAGTGTGGGTGTTGAATCTTATCACCCTTAATGATGTTGGAACAACATGCACAATGCAGACAAGGGAAGGTACCATGGCGTTTCGTTTGGAGAAAGGATTGTCGAGGAACCCTCGTGGAGCTGCCGATATCAGCTCTAATCAGGCGATCACGAATATTAAATGATCTTTTGGAACACATCATTACTGGACTACTAAATTCTATGATATCAGGATAAGCCGTGTGCAGTGCTGGCCAATGTTTCCGAATACTCTGGTATAGTTTGGGTATAATCGGATGGTACGTGAGTACTAATGGAAATCTTTTTTGTTTAGGTTTAATAGTAGATAATGTGGTCCTATTTGTCATAATTGATCTATCCAGTTCCTGCGATAGAAGTGATGGGGGATATCCTCTCTCCTCAAATTTAGCGGTTTCCATGGTTAGACCACAATCTGAGAGCGTCTGGTAGACGCCGTTACATATCATATTCTAACTACTAACAGGTATGTTTAATCCCTTGATACAACTTCATTGGCTTCTCTTTCTTTACTGTGCACTGATTATGATTACCGGTTTTATGGTATGGTCTGAGGACACATCACATCCTCAGCCCTTATAGATATTTCCTGGGAATACTTACTATAATACACATGGCTGTTACAGTGTTTAGTTGAGTATCTCAATACCTTATTATATGCTGCTTATAAGATAGCTTTAATTTATCATCAATTCTTACCTCTATACGATAGTATTATAATACTGCGTTGTACAAATATGTATGTCTTTTCAACCCTCATGGTTGATATATTTCTTTAAAATTTCATTGAATATGTATGCTCTATTGACCATCATGTTTGGATTTATTTGCAGAGTTCATATTATCTGTATATCTCATTCAATTGTTCGTTACGTTTTATTATGTTATTTTCTTATATGTCATGTTATTATTATTGTCTATTTATAGCGATTACGATAAAGACCTAGGTTAGGTTGAAACGTCGAGAGAAATATCGCCTATACAAGAAATATCATTTATGAACAAGAATAACGTGAATTGTTCATAATAAAATCATTTTGAAAATTGATCATTGGAGTGCTTCAAGGTTGTTTTTAACCTACATAGCTTACGGCACCTGGGATAGCGGATTGGTGTGGGGTATGCGTGTAGGACCCCTAACCTTAAGGATAAGTCATCAGCATAAAAAACAGCCCTCAACCTGGACAATCCCTTTAGGTGTCTGTTCAAGACTACACTTTTTAGAATCGAAGTCAGTAGGATATTCTGTGTACAGGCACTGAACTAGCAGGTGGTAACTGCGAGATGTAAAGCTCTGGCTAAGAAAGCGCCACTGCAAATGTTGAATGCGTCTTTGGATGTGAACGAAATATCATAAAAGTAAAAGCAAAATATTTGCAGCATTATAGACATGAATCATGCTTTCCAAGGGCAAACCTACACTTCAAGATCAAGTCCTCATTATTACATGAAAACATTCAGAGTGCTAATGACGAAGAACAGATTTGGTTTCATGGACGTGGAAAACCTGTTTACCACAATATCTTATTGGTGCTCATAAACATCGGCAGCCATTATAAGAAGTCATTCAGACATGGCGCTTCTGTATTTCAAATAGTTTCTTGTAGACTTCACCTTTTTTATTGGATGTTAGAGCCCAAATCATTTAAAAATCAGAACAAAGACGGGGGAAACAAAGAGAAATAATTTTACATAATAGAAGAAACAGAAAAAAAGACAATTAAAAATTAAATTAACGGATTCTGCTCATCGAATAATTGGTGCGGATCGGTCGTTGGTAACGGTAGGTCGGAGCTTGATTGTAGAAAATGGGTTTTCTCCACTGTAACAGAATAATACAAAAAAAAGTTAGAACAAGCAAAATGTTAACCAACGCTGGATTTACCTGTAAGCTCAGTCAGCCTGTGCCTTTAGGCAGGGCTGGGAGAAACAGAAAGACAACATCATATTGCCTTAGAAACAAATGTTAATGCCATACCTTAAGAATGGATGCTTCATAACCCCGTTTGGTGTTGTTTTCTGTTAAGGTGAAAAGTAAGGGAAAAAAAAAAAAGTTTAAATCGAATTATTCACTGCATATAATATGACTGAACACATTATGTAAATATAACACCACAGTAAATGGGACTGCACTAGATGTATTTGTAAAGTACCGTAACTTGCAATACTCAGAAGTGACCACATGATGTCAGCAGTGCACCATATCCGCCTTCACAACATAAAAGATACAGAAGAGTGCTTTATATTATGTCTTCCTTCACAACTAATGAAATCATTGCACTTCAAAAACAGGAGCAGGACAAGTAGTAGTCCTGGTATGAATATCCACCCAAAACGATGGGAAAAGAGCATTCTGAAACTTGTAGTTCTGCTACAAGCGGCAGCTATTCTGTTGTCTGAATATGACATAGTACTCAACCACAGTCCTAGCTGTGTGGACTAGTGCCCAAACTTCACAAGTCTACAGTGCGCCATATAGCACCCCCGAAATGTTGGTGAACTTGGAGCAGTGGTCTGGTGCCCAGCAGCCACATAAACACCTACATGATCTGTCAGTCCTCGCTAGGGAAATGGCACAGCAGGCCTACATAAGAGGACAGTGGGGATATACAAATGTTTGCTGCGCTCCCGATATCCGTTTGCCATAGAGGTCAACCAGTACTTCTATATTCATGTCCACGCCAGACCCGGAGGAATAAGATGGATTAATGGTGGCAACCTAAACCCAAATGTGCCTATAGTCTTATAGTGTATGAAAAGCTTTGCAACCATTTTTTTTATTGCTATGTAGACCAGTGTGTCGCCATGGTTACAGACTACAAATAACCCCTGTGTAGTCTGATCCTGCAGACATGTGTTATTCCCTTCCATCTATCCCCTACTTCTTACTAACGGTGTGTAGATACTGTTAAAAACGGATATAACCCTGAGGGCTTCCCCCAAATCCCCAATGTAAGCATTGCGTAGTGTAAATATCTGAGTGAGCTACAGATGTAACATGTGGAACATTTCTGCAGACCTATTGCGGTTATTCTCAGTATCTCTCATGTATTCCTTGAAGTATGGTTCTCCTTAAAAGTACTTCTTATGCATAAAGGAATAGATCCGTGTGCAGCGTTCCTCTTCACTAGTCCTGCGTATCGGAGTGCTCCTGACATTGACAATCAAGGGCAAGCTGACCTCATACAAAACACAAGAACAATGCGGGAACCGCAGCGCTGTCTTCAATGCTTTATAGCAGATCTCACGAGCTGCGGACATCTATTTCTAGAACAAAACTACCAACAATATTAACCTGACCACGAATGAGTGGTTGATCTTATTGCACGGCTAGGTGTTCGCCAGAGTACGTAAATGTGATGTAAACAGATCTTACATGTACCAACAGTGGTCATTCTCCGACTCATAGATGTCTAACATTGGTCAGGTTATGATCAAGAGACTTGATTTTCTATTCCCCACAAGGACCTGGATTTGGCCAGTCCTGCATTAACTTTTTTTTTTTTTTGGACCACATAGTAACAACCCCTCAACACTGTGGTCTGTGGATCGGAGACCCAATACAGTCCCGCACCAGGTCAAGTCACTTGATCTTTGAATCGTTGTACATTTACGTGTTGACACAAGATAAAAGTGGAGGATCGTTCTATTCATACATGATTGCGGGCCGCATCCGTATAATTTTAAGATTGATTCATTCATACAGATCAGATATTTTATGCAAGAGAATAATTGTCCCCCGTCCCCGGGTCAGATTGCAAGGGTAAATTCTGGTAATGGTTCCGGTTATAAAGTAAACGAGCGGAGCGGGCCGGGTAAGCGAGCGCCGATCAACGAGACCGCTCGTTGATCGGCACTCGCTTGCTCCTTTCACAAGGAGCTGGTATGAGGACGAGTGCTTGTTATTTCGATCGCTCGTGCACATGTATTTGTATCATGTCGGCAGCGCGTCTCCTGTTTACACAGAGAGATGTAATGTCGACAAGGATAATATTTTCAGTATTTAAAACGATACGATCAGCTGATGAACAAGCGTTTGCTCGTTTCGGGCAATTATCGGCGACGTGTATTCTGTGAACGCTCATTTGCCCGATAATTGGCCCGTGTAAAAGGGCCTTTACCAGTATGAGAGTAGAGGAGCGTGGGTTGCTGCTTTTGGAGAATATGTATACCTCTGGTGTGAATCTAGTACTCAGATACGTGCGAGACCCGATATTAAGATGTGCCGGCAGTGGCTGCTTCATTAATAAACTGATTTAACTTACACTTAGAAACTTTTGAGCTTCTGAACAAATGACCAAAATAATTTCATATCCTTGATGACGGCTTCTTAACCACTGCCAAGTTACCAAGAGCATAAAAAACATCAGCTAACAATAATACAATCTATGCCTATGTAAATTGATGATCTATTTAAAGATTTTATTCTTATAGATCTTAAAAGGCTATGTACACCTTTGAAATATACATTTTTATTTAAAGAAAACAGTGGAGGGAGTGTGATTGGTGCAACTTTGAGATACAGCTGCTTTGTATCCCGTATACAGAGCAGCTGTATCTTGCGCTGAGACCTGAATCCGTCAGGTCAGTGGCGCTGACTGGTTCAGTCAAAGCGGATCATGCATGTCTCTGACATGCAGGATCCACCTGTTATCGATATGTGATCGATAAGAGGTGACCGCTGACACTGAACCAGTCACTGCCATGACAGATAAAAGGTTTTAGCGCACGATACAGCTGCTCCTTATACCAGGATACAAAGCAGCTGTATCTCAAAAATTTGTAATAAAAAGTATTTAGAAAGTTGCAACAAACCGTGATATATATATATATATTTTTTTTTTATAATAAAAATGTCTATTTCTAAAAAGTAAATAAAAAAACCTGCTTGGTTACTTAATGTTTGTTTAGGTGAATAAGTCACATATCTTAAGGAAGTATGCACGGCATTTTATGTGGTTTGTCTCTCATTTCTGTCCTTCTAAAACAGCCTGCAGGGAAATGCGGGTGATAAATCATCAATGATGGGGTTTGTAATTATAGGGATAAACAGTAGAGGGCAGCACCCGTAGTCAGGAATCCCCTGCCTGGTACCCCTGGTACCCCCCCCCCTCCCATCTTTATTAGCAAGAGTGGAGATCCACTGCAAAGAACAGCTCTCGCTCTGGACTACTAGGAGTGCCGTAAAACACAATATTTCTCTGAAGCGATAATGTTGATGCTTCATCAGCTTCCCCCGGTAGTTGTGGGACCTCCAGCGATAAGGCAACCAGCAGCGGAGCTACCTCAAGAAAGAGGGATATCCCTTTAACTTCTTTAAAGGGGTATGCCCAACTTGGAAATTTATGGTAAATCCACAGGATAGGCCATAAATGTCTGATAGTTTCGGGTCCCAGCTCTGGGACCTTCACCTATAATCGAGAACAACCCCTGCTTCCCTGGTGCGGCAGCCGCTGATTACAGGCTAGGAGAGAAACATTTCCATAACATCCATTGAACAGAATAGATAGAGCCGCACTCCTCGCCAGGAGAATGGGGGGGGGGGGGTCGGGTGAACCTTGTTCTCTATATAGGTGTGGATATGCCATAAACGTCTAAGTTAGTAATACCCCTTTAAATGTAACATCAGGTTCTAAGATACGCACGCGCACATGCACACGCACGTGCACGTCACAAAAACAGCATCACAGTCATGTTTTCAGAGCTAGTAGCATAAAACAGAATTCTGCTTACTGGTGATCCATTACTTGCTGCAGGGGAAGGTTCTTTGGCAATAAATGGGCTAAAGGTAAATCGTTCCCGCTCGGGGGAGTTCCTAAATGAAGATTGCTCTAAGTAATCGGGTTCCGGAAGGACCATGTCTCTTTTTTCGAGTAGATTGGCCGTGCTGACGCTTCTTACTGGAACGGGGCTAGGAGTCACACTACAAGAGAACACAGTCATGTTATTATAAAGCCTAACCTCCCCCTCCCCCACACTTAACAATGGAGTCTGACACTTTCACCCGCCTCTTAAGAAATGTTTGTGTTCGACACATTGCATAAAGTACGAAGCGTTGCCAATGATGCACAGCTATTAACTCACCACGGTGCCAGCTGCTGCGGATCTATTCAAACCACCACTAAACCTGGCCAGCAGCCATGCCCTCCAGCTTTGTATGTCCTAGGTGTGTGCCTCGTCTTTTACATTGTCTGGGTATTATTGAATGTCACACGAGTATCCACTTTGAATGTTTTGAGCCATGATTGTGGTCGTGTAAAACAAGGCAGCGCATATTATTGTAAAGCATAAACTGCTTGAGTTGGTTCAGTAATTTACGCAAAGCAAACCATGGACTACTTAGGGAGGCACTACAGCTGGCATATTGGAAGCCCTACCTTGGCACTGGTGTCGATGGTTTTCCGTTCTGCTCTAGCGGCCGGGTGTAGGATGAGGGAAACCACCCTTTTCTGGATGCAGCAAAGGGGGGAAAAACAGAATTATTCAACAAAACAGTGATATTTCTGAATGAATTATGCAAATTACAGCGCTTCTGGGTTCTGACAGAATGTTTGCAATCGCTAAAAGTTTACAAATAATATATACAGTAAAATTCAGATGAATCGGCATCCTCGGGACCACGGAGATGCTATAAAATCAAGAACCATTGGATTTATTTTATTCTTTCTCAACGGTGGGTCCACAAGGGTCCTCATTTCCCCAAATTTTATTGGGCGGTCATTGATATTAATAGCCGATATTAACAATGTTATCAGAAACGCATCTGCGTGCCACTATTAAGGTATTCCCATCTTACACATTTATGACAGCCACAGTATATATGCATTACAGGTGCAATTTCTGGGACCCGCACCTATAGGGAGAATGGCTCCCAAGACCCTCGTTTTGCCGATTATTTGCGGCCGCTGCACCTTTAGACTTCAATGGAGAGGTGGCTGTTTCTCTATTGAAGTCTTTAATAGCCCTCTGAAGCCCTTCATAATCCCGCTGCCGGGGATGCCCTGCGTACTCCACATTTCAAGTAGCAGAGCAAGTTGAAAAGGTTTACCTACCATAGTAAGTGATGGACTATCGCTAGGACTACTTACAGATCGATGGGAATCCGATCACCATCGATTCTTAGGGCTTGTCCACATGTAACGGAATTGCTGCGGAGCAAAGTGGGTGTCCTTTAACTAATGTCATCCACACACTGCAGAAAAATTCAGTCCAGAAGTTGACTTGCAGTGTAATTTTAGAACCAGCATGTGAATTATTGCTGCGAAAAGTGGACCAATTCCCTGCGTTTTTCTGATGTACTGCGTAATTTGCTGCAGAATTCTCTTTTTTTTTTTTTTTTTACAGGGGTGGAAATGACATCACATGAAGAAGAATTATCACCATCACGCAGCCCTTGAAAAAAAACGCAGCAAAAATCTGCACTATTTTCTGCAGTCAAAATACGCATTGAATGGTGCAGATTTTCCGCAGTGGACTGTCTGCTAGTTGATGCGTAAATGCTGCAGAAGTTTTCTGCAGCAAATCTGTTACGTGTGGACCTATTCACACTACGGGGATTCCCGGCCGATCAAAAAACAGTCGTCACACGGTCGCAGTAGGAACAATAAACCCCAAATAGGGCTATTTACACAACCGCTTTTTTTTGACAGCCCGGTACACCGGCACGTCAAAGTCGGGACATGCCCTATTTTGAGCCGTTCTCCCGGCTCCCATAGAAGTCTATGGGGCCGAGTAAAACACGGCTGCCACTTGGATGTGATCCGAGTGACGGCCGTGCATTCTGCCGATCGCTCTCTTGTCCTCACAGCGCGAAGTGCATGTGAGGAGATTTTTTTGCTCCCTGCAGGACCAGAATCCTAAGCACTGGCCACGGCGTTGCAGACGCTGTGGCCGGTGATTCCGCTCCCTTAGAAGTCCCTGACTTCATGGACAGTGACGTCAGGGACTTCTCCTGAAGCGGAATCCCCGGTCACAGCTGTCCCTGACACCAGCCCGTCGGCCGGTGATTCAGCTCCAGGAGAAGTCACTGTCCATATAGGGACAGTGAAGTCTGGGACTTCTCCTGGAGTGGAATCACCAGCCGACGTGCCGCTGTGGCCGGGGATTCTACTTCAGGAGTAGGGGACCGCTCCAGGAGAAGTCCATGATGTCACTGGACTTCTCCTGGAGGGGTACCCTTCAGCAGCGCTATCTACAGGAAGGGGGGTGCCAACTACGGGGGGCGGGCATCTACAGGGTGCTATGTACAAGGGTGCTGTGTGGCACTACCTAGAGGGGGGCTCTGTGGCAATACCTACAGGGGTTGTGTGACACTACCTACAGCGGGGATATGTGGCAATACCTACAGAGGGCAGTGTGTGGCATTATCTACAGGGGGGCTGTGGAAGTATCTACAGGAGGAAGTGTGTGTCATTATCTACAGGGGGAAGTGTGTGTCATTATCTACAGGGGGAAGTGTGTGTCATTATCTACAGGGGGAAGTGTGTGTCATTATCTACAGGGGGAAGTGTGTGGCATTATCTACAGGGGGAAGTGTGTGTCATTATCTACAGGGGGAAGTGTGTGGCATTATCTACAGAGGGAAGTGTGTGGCATTATCTACAGGGGGAAGTGTGTGTCATTATCTACAGGGGGAAGTGTGTGTCATTATCTACAGGGGGAAGTGTGTGGCATTATCTACAGAGGGAAGTGTGTGGCATTATCTACAGGGGGAAGTGTGTGGCATTATCTACAGGGGGAAGTGTGTGGCATTGTCTACAGGGGGAAGTGTGTGGCATTATCCACAGGGGGACGTGTGTGGCATTATCCACAGGGGGAAGTGTGTGGCATTATCTAACGGGGAGAAGTGTGTGGCATTATCTGCAGGGGGAAGTGTGTGGCATTATCTACAGGGGGAAGTGTGTGGCATTATCTACAGGGGGAAGTGTGTGGCATTATCTACAGGGGGAAGTGTGTGGCATTATCTACAGGGGGAAGTGTGTGGCATTATCTACAGGGGGAAGTGTGTGGCATTATCCACAGGGGGAAGTGTGTGGGATTATCTACAGGGGGAAGTGTGTGGCATTATCTACAGGGGGAAGTGTGTGGCATTATCCACAGGGGGAAGTGTGTGGCATTATCCACAGGGGGAAGTGTGTGGCATTATCCACAGGGGGAAGTGTGTGGCATTATCCACAGGGGGAAGTGTGTGGCATTATCCACAGGGGGAAGTGTGTGGCATTATCCACAGGGGGAAGTGAAGTGTGTGGCATTATCCACAGGGGGAAGTGTGTGGCATTATCCACAGGGGGAAGTGTGTGGCATTATCCACAGGGGGAAGTGTGTGGCATTATCCACAGGGGGAAGTGTGTGGCATTATCCACAGGGGGAAGTGTGTGGCATTATCCACAGGGGGAAGTGTGTGTGGCATTATCCACAGGGGGAAGTGTGTGGCATTATCCACAGGGGGAAGTGTGTGGCATTATCTACAGAGGGAAGTGTGTGGCATTATCTACAGGGGGAAGTGTGTGGCATTATCTACAGGGGGAAGTGTGTGGCATTATCTACAGGGGGAAGTGTGTGGCATTGTCTACAGGGGGAAGTGTGTGGCATTATCTACAGAAGGAAGTGTGTGGCTTTGTCTACAGGGGGAAGTGTGTGGCATTATCTACAGGGGGAAGTGTGTGGCATTATCCACAGGGGGAAGTGTGTGACATTATCTACAGGGGGAAGTGTGTGGCATTATCAACAGGGGGAAGTGTGTGGCATTATCTACATAGGGAAGTGTGTGGCATTATCTACAGAAGGAAGTGTGTGGCATTGTCTACAGGGGGAAGTGTGTGGCATTATCTACAGGGGGAAGTGTGTGGCATTATCTACAGAAGGAAGTGTGTGGCATTGTCTACAGGGGGAAGTGTGTGGCATTATCTACAGGGGGAAGTGTGTGGCATTATCCACAGGGGGAAGTGTGTGGCATTATCCACAGGGGGAAGTGTGTGGCATTATCTACAGAGGGAAGTGTGTGGCATTATCTACAGAGGGAAGTGTGTGGCATTATCTACAGGGGGAAGTGTGTGGCATTATCTACAGAGGGAAGTGTGTGGCATTATCTACAGAGGGAAGTGTGTGGCATTATCTACAGAAGGAAGTGTGTGGCATTATCTACAGGGGGAAGTGTGTGGCATTATCCACAGGGGGAAGTGTGTGGCATTATCTACAGGGGGAAGTGTGTGGCATTATCCACAGGGGGAAGTGTGTGGCATTATCCACAGGGGGAAGTGTGTGGCATTATCCACAGGGGGAAGTGTGTGGCATTATCTACAGGGGGAAGTGTGTGGCATTATCTACAGGGGGAAGTGTGTGGCATTATCTACAGGGGGAAGTGTGTGGCATTATCCACAGGGGGAAGTGTGTGGCATTATCCACAGGGGGAAGTGTGTGGCATTATCTACAGGGGGAAGTGTGTGGCATTATCTACAGAAGGAAGTGTGTGGCATTATCTACAGGGGGAAGTGTGTGGCATTATCTACAGAAGGAAGTGTGTGGCATTATCTACAGAAGGAAGTGTGTGGCATTATCTACAGAGGGAAGTGTGTGGCATTATCTACAGACGCTGTGTGGCAAAAAAAATGTGACAAATTAAATTAATCCGTTTTTAAAATCGACAGGGAAAAAACGGATGCAAAATGAGTCAAAAATCAGCTGTTAAAAACAGAAACACGGCCTGGTTCGGAAAGTGATGCACAACGACAGAGAAAAACAGACCAAAATGGCAGTTTTTATCAGCTGGCACTCGGACCCGGTCGTGTGAAAAGAGCCTTAGGCCCTGTTCACACTAAGTTTTTTTGATGCGGAAACCGTGTCGGAAAATGGGAGGCGGGAAAAAGAAGCGACATGCCCTATCTTTGGGCATTTACGTCTCTGACCTCCCATTGACATCAATGGGAGGCAGAGAAAGTGTTTTGTCGCTGCTTTTTATGCCCACGGCATAAAACTGCCTCGCGGGAAAAAGAAGCGACATGCCCTATCTTCGGGCGTTTCCGCCTCTGACCTCCCATTGACTTCAATGGGAGGCAGAGAAAGCGTATTTCACTGTGTTTTATGCCCGCGGCGCTCAATGGCCGCGGGCGAAAAACTCAGCGAAAATCGGCGTGCAGGGAGAGGAAAATCTGCCTCAAACTTCCAAACGGAATTTTGAGGCAGATATTCCTCCTGCAAAATACTCAGTGTGAACATAGCCTTAGAGTGAAGGGGCTCCTCCTCCAGTTTTTCCCCTGCACAGTCACTCGTACCCAGCTGTGCAGGAGAAAACCTGACAGGACTTGGTTCCTCGGATCGGCAGCGGAGAAGAAGTCAGACCCCACTGATCTTTATATTATGGCATATCCTAGAGATTACCAGATGGGAATACCCCCTTTAAAATGCAACTATTATGGCATGGGACAATTTTGTTCCATGCCGGAGCTTCAGGGTTTCCGTATAATCAGGTGCCGGACTAATGAACTTTTACTGTATAAACCACTTACAGCTTGGTAACGTCATGCTCCCCATACAGCCAGCCATCCTTCTCCTCCGGTATAAGAAGACTGATGGTATCTCCCTGCTGAAAGCTGAGCAGAGTCTTGCTATTTCCTGTGTGGGGGAAAATGGTTCTGACTTTTGGCTTCTTCATGAGATTCAATCCTGTTGCAACGGACATGGATCGTGGCAGGATGCCCTCGTCTGCACCCTCTGCTGCCAAGAAAAAAATGGAGATAGTGACATGTCCTTTTCATACACCAAACCTGTACAATACAGATTCACTAAAAAGGATCAATAATTCCTTAGAAGGAACTACAATTTTGAGCAAATAAAGGTTATTAATTGTACAATGAAAAGAATACTTTTGCCAATATATTTTCTGTATCCATTCCTCAAAGTTTTCAAGATCTCTGCTTGCGGTCATTCAATAGGAACCTTCCTTGTTTACTTGCCCTGGTCATGTGATGATCACACAGGTTCACGGCTTGTTTCAAGAACCACATCTGATAACTGTACTGTAACGAGTGCATCACATGACCGGGGCAGATCTGTATGCTCTAGAAATAAACAATGTATGTTGGCATTTAATGACTGCAAACGATCATGAGGAACTGATACACAAAGTATATTGGAAAATTTTAGAACTTCTCACAATACAAAGAATAAGCTTTATATGCTAAAATCGGAACACCCTTTTTACAACTTAATTTAGACTTTTATTTGGTTATACAGAATCCACGGTTTGACATGAAGCTCTGTCAGTGCCATGGATGGCGGATCAGATTAGATATGATGGGATACACGGGCTGCTGACGCATTTCTCAGCAGACACGACTTGTAGGAATCCAGGAAAGCTGCTTGACAACATTCAGTCCTATCATGAGATGAGAGCCGGCGTTCATTTCCTTCTTCGTAGGAATACGATTTTCTAGTTCCTGATCTTTTCCTGGGCTACCTTGTTCTTCCATGTCATTTGTCCAAGCCAAAGCCGAAAAACTGCATGACCCAGCGTGTTCTTCATGTCTGACACCCAAACAGCCGAGCAGAACCCTAGGCGATATTGGTTGGCGTACTCAGTGTTTGTGACGTTCGCTCACCTTGTGACGATTTCAGTCTGTCGTAAGTCACCCTTGTAGAAGCTGCTGGGTTGTTAAACATATCAACCAGGGGACTAGTCTGTGCTCGACTGGATGGCGCCGGCGGCATCCTCAGCGTGTTCCTAGAAATGGTGTCATATTCTCCAGCCATCTGAAACACAATGGAAGAAAAATAAAAAAACGGGAGGAAAACTGAACACCATTCCCAAAACACTAAAAGCAGAGATCAGTCTGTGATGATGGTCAATAACCCTGTAGCAACACAGATGATGGGATCCCGGCACATGGGGTGTATCATGAATTCGGTCTGATCATCTCGTCTAAACCTAGTTCTATTTTACCATAGGCAGATAATGGTGGCAGTAACCATACATATTTCTCAAACCCTGCAGATGGCTCCTTTCCTGTAATCTAGACCGGCTGACAATGTGGGTCACATGGAATCATAAGCAGAACGCTTTATAGGACAATAGGTTTATACCGGTATTGGAGGCAAGTACCAGATGGCAGTAGCTTATCTTCTCACCTATACCAGCGTGGGTGCTGCAAAGGTCCGAAATGCTCCACCCGGTTTGCAGCGGTATCACATGAAGGAGATAAAAATGATGACTTCTGGACTGTGCACCTCATCCAAATAGCCAAGAAGTTCAAACCCCTGTAGCACGCTCATTGTTGGTTACTATCCACAAGCGTTTGAAAGACGTCCTCATTATTTGGATGGGTCGCACCGTCCGGAAGTTGGGTCATTTTCTCTCCCTCTTTTCAAATGTGGGTCACATGGGCCAATTTGAGGTCACCATGCCTTACTGTTGCTGGGTGACACCCAAAAAACACGTGGGAGAGCCGCAGGTAAAAGAAAGCGGAGACTTAACCACTAACTACCAGTTTATAGCCAACATGAGAAATTCGGCTCCTCAGTGGTGTTTGCATTTAGTCAATATAACATCGAAACACAGGCAGCAAAACACACGTTGTACTTCTAGCACAAGGCACCCGCATAATTACCATATCCCAGACAAGTAGTGATTTCAGCACCGCTAAGCAGAACATGACTCGGTACCAGGCAGACAGGAGAATATCTAGTACACAATAATAGCGCATGCACCAGGGTGAGAAGTGATCGTGTAATTCTCGGGGTCATACCAGTGCTTTCTTGTCCATGAGTGGAGAAGGTTCGGGGGTGCCAGATATAGGAGTGGATCCAGGAGTCTTTAGCTCTTTGATATTGTTAATGACGGTTTCCGGCACGTGTGAGACATCGCTGCACGTTTCCTGCCACTTGGGGATTCTGGACGTTAGTAAGTCAGTAGACTAAAGAAAAAAACATAGACAAATAGACTATGGTTACAAAGTCTAAGAAGAGGTTTAATATTTATGGCAGGCAATATAAATAGATGGGGAACGTAGCTCAAACTTGAGAACGACTAATCACGGGAGCTAAAACAATGTCCAATACGTGGACCAACAAACCCGATGACATGTGGAGGTCGACAACGGTTTGTGGATCTTACGTGTGATTGACTTATCCCTTGCGTTGATTCCGCATCCAATGTGCGGGTTCCCTTTTTGGATAGTTTATGGCATACAATCTGTCAGATAACACGATCACTTTGACATCATCGACGAAACGTCTCTTGTCGAGCCCTGACCTTAGTGTGTGCTCACATTCTCCTTCACCGGATACAACAATGTACACCCAAAACATATCTAGCAATAATCAACACAAAATAGTGCCCGGGGACTTTCCATAACACAGCGATCAGTTACGGCTCGGATGACAGCGGATTCTGCTGCGCCCCCAGTCAACAAACTGTGCGGACCCTGTTGGCTAAAGCTTAGCAATGGGAGTAGTAACACATTAAAAAGTAGATTTTAGTAAAGACATGGACCACATAATTAAAAATACACATAGTGTAGATGCATTATGATTTATCTTGCCATTTGTAGGATATACAGATCATCTTACTATCAAGTGAATGAATACGTGATTTGTATAATGTATGCAGCTCCCATGCAGCGGGATATCATGTCACCAGTAAGGTGGAGGAACTTGTGCACCTCGGCCCAATAGCTGCAAGCTACGCCTCTGCTTACAGTACCACAAACACATGCATTTGCCTTGGACAATCTCACCTGTATGTGGAAGTTATTCAGGTAATTTGAAAAATTACAATGCTTGTCGACCAGGAAGCAGAAACGCCTCTTCTCCTCCAGTAACGCTTCCCTGCAGCCTTCAGCTATAAACTTCTGGATGTCATTCTGATGGGAAGTGATTGTCTCCAAATACTATGAGATTAGAAATGAAGAAGAAATTAAAAATGTATTCAATGGCAAGGATAGCATAAGAATTAAACCTAAGCACTGGTCAGGGGTCTCAGTCTTCAAAATACAAGAAACCTGATGGATGCCATTATAAGTCGATGAGATCCATCCGGATTCATTGGGATCCATTCCAAAACAGATCTATCATGGCTCTGTTAGGCCCAATTCACATAGCGTTTTTGCCCTACATTTCATGTTAGTCGGAAAAGCTCCAAAAGTACACGATAAACTTGTTCAAAAGGGCTCCTTTATCCCGACGGAGACCAAAAGAGTGTCCTTTTGGTCTGCGTCGGACTGATTTACCTTTTTTTTTTGAAGGATGCAATAGCATAGCAGACTATGCTATTCCATCCTGAGGGATCCCACAAAAAGAGGCGTAAACCGAACAGTATAGGTTTTAAGCATGAAAGCCTATGGGTGACGAATGCCACTGTAAGGGTTCCATCACAGGTATACATTAAACGTATACCTTGGAGAGCTCCAGACATCAATGTCCATATATGGACAGTGATGTCAGGGGCTTCTCCAGAACTGGATTCCCTGACCAGAGCGATGCCGATGCTCCGGCCAGGGACTCCGGCTTTGCAAAGCTTCTGACTTTAGGAGTTTTCCCAGGGCCAGTCCTCGGACGACGTATCCCACTGTATGCAATACAGCGGTATAAGTTTTGGCCTTTCGTCAGAGCTATATGTCGGGTGTCTTCCTGACGTAGATCTCCGACGGAAGGCCAAAATGTGATGTGAATGGGGTGAATGAAAGCATCACACAAGTGTAAAAAAGAGCCTTTGTGCTCCCCTGTAATTTGCGGTGACAGTATGGTTTCTACATGACAGCAATTTATAGCTGTTATTCTCCATGACACAAATGGCCAAGAAATGTGTCAGCTTAGTGGTAAAAATCCATAAGAGGTATATTTAATGTATCCCCCAAATACTTATTATTCTCAGTTTGACAGAAAGCCAAATGCATGGAATGTTTATTGTTCAGTTCCCAAGCAAATTGAAGCCTAGTTTTTTATTTTCCTGGATAAGAAGCCCTGATACGCAGTATGCTCCTGACCTTGTCTGATCAACCGTCTACACGAGGAACAATGCAGAAAACTGCCAAGGACATAGACCATGAAAAATAGACTTCCGTAAACAACCTTTTCTAAGCATTCTGTATGAGGCTTTGACTACAAGCAGGACAAGATGTGTCAAGAGAAAAATAGTCCTTCATGAGAAAGTGTGAAGGGCGTCCTCCTTAAATCAGGACATCTATACATTGCAATAAATAAATCTGAGCCAATGGGTGAAGTTAAACCAACTTAAATGGTTCACCTAAGCGCCATTCGGAGCACTCGCAGTATCCGCTATATGCGAATAACGTTTCCAGTCCGTCAGCGAACCCTCTTGGCCAGTCAGGTGTGACACCCTCAAACTTGTTCTAAGAACTTCTTGCTTCATACAAATCTGAGCATTTGAGGAACTATCGATATATATGTCATCTGATGCCTTTAATTCAGGTATTTAAAAGGGACCCCTCTCTCTGGCAGACCCAGTGCATTTGAATGGCATGCATGTAATGCTACTTTTCCTCTGCAGTGACTTATAGGCTGCTTCCTCCGTTGATCAGCAAGGGACCCTCTTTGTAGCCACGCTCTTCTCTGGTGACTAGAAAAGGTACTAAAATACTGACCGCTCCTCTAATTGGGCATTTGAAAATGGGCTGCCTCAACCAGACGAGCCCTTTAGATACCTACCTCCGTTTCCCTCATGTCATATTTTGAAGCATTTCTAGTCCCTTGACTTTTCCTTCTGAGTTTCTTTAGTTCTGCCTGAGATTTCTCCAGAGAGTCCACTTTATGTTTGTGTTCGGTCTGGTATCGCTTCAGAGTAGCCTGACAGAAAAAGAAATAACCTCCATATCATTTTTATAGATAAGCTTGAGTAAAGGTAACAAAGAAATTCCATCAAAAACTGCTCGGCAACATTGAACGCGTTCCAATAGTTATTGCATGACAAGATATCGAGAGGAAAGACACGGGGTGAAAAAAGTTGCCTGAAAGTCAAATCACTGTTGCTATTGAAAGGGGTTTTTAGACCCTTAAAAATGTTTTAAGTGGCTCAAAAGGTTAAATTATGTTTAATATAGTTAAAACTTTACGTTTGGACACTAAGGCCCTGTTCACACAGCGGAATTTTTGTGAATGAACTCTCTGCAAAATTCTGCCTCCTATTCATTTCTATGGGAGTCGGACGCTTCTTTTTCCCCACTAGCTGATTTTTTCATCTAGCGGGAAAAAAGAAGTGTCCTGCCCGATCTTCTGGCGAATCCCACCCGAACCTCCCATTGAAATCAATGGGTGGAGAAATAAGTACACTGGCGATTTTGCAGTGGAACCTGCTAAGCAAAATCCGCTGTGTGAACGTACCATTAGTCACCAGGACCAAGTTCTGCCCACAGGGGCGACATGTTGTCAATGGTAAGGTCACTGCTCCAGCCAGTTATTGACCGTCATGGTCACTTGGTGTTAGTTCACCACATTTTGAGCCACTACAAAGTGCTTATTAGGGGTTGGAAAGTTCAGACAAAAGTCTGTGTGTAGCCATAGAGAGCATCTCCATCCAGAGTACACCTATATGGATGGAGTCAGTGTTTATGTATAATAACTATATTAGGGAGGCCTTTGAATAAAGTTTTTCTTGGGCCTGAAAAAAGATTCTTTGCGCTGTAACTTCGTCTAAATCTATGTTCATATGAGGGATTAGGAGGTAGAAAATCCTTAACAGATTTCAAGGGAAATCCGTGAGAAAAATCCACATTATGCGCTGATTTTTTACACAGATTTTGTTGCGGATCCACACGCGCATTCAATGGGGCTAATCCACATGGAATCCACGTCAATAAGGTTTGTGGGCGGATTTTGGTGTGAACAACCAATTAATTAGGTTGGTCATTTGCCCTATCTTGTGTGCGAAGAAAGAAAGTGACCGCTGCTGACAACAGACCAGAGGATATTACCCAAATTCTGCATTATGGTTTCTATACTGAGGTGATAGAACACAGATGGTGGAAGAACTTGCTTTACTGTCTCATGACATAGTGCAAGAGACACAATATAGAAATGTATCAGGGTCTGGCGATATATTCACCTTAAGGTTTATTCCCATTACAGAAAGCGATGTCAGATCACGAGGATATGCAATCACATTCTGATCGGTGAGGATCGACCCCCACCGATCCAGAGATTAAAAAGGGATGAAGTGCTGCTTTAACTAAAGTAGTGCGGTTGCACCTATAATCTCAGGTTTAGTGGGGATCCTAGAGGTCGGATCCACACCAATCAGAAAGTGATGGCATAGCCTAAGGATATGCTATCACTTTCTTTACAGGACTTAAGACACTTTAATGATTACTCTGGGGGATCAAAACTAAAGCAAGGGAAAAGTGGAGCCGTTGCCCATTGCAACAAATCAAGACATGAACTTCATTTTCCTAAAATGATAGCTGGAATTTGATTGGTTGATATGGGCAACTACGCAATTTCTTTCCGCACACGTCTCCCTAGTGTACCTACCTGACAGAATTATCTTATAGTGACTGTATTGTTTCAAATTCAATAGCTTCCAAAACCAATAACGAAATAAAGAATGACGCCAGTCACCATCTCTTATGTATAAGCGCTTTTAAGCTGTGCCATTCCCAGGCACAGAAAGTCCCAGATATAGGGCCAGCGCCAAACTGGTGTATTAAATCTTTTTCTTTCGCAGATATAGAATAGATCTTGATCTCCACATTCTGAAGACTAAAAAGGCTGAACACAGATGTACTTACAGACGTACTTACATTCATATATTTTACATCTTGCTCCGTCTTCCTTTCTAACTCGGCAATTATTTCGCTATGGAACTTTCGGAACTGTAAGATAAATTTTTAGCGTTATTCCTCTGACTACAGTTGTATATACCACAAGTATTAAAATGCAGATGTATGCAAAATCATAGCGCAAATAGGACCATACAAATACTACCAATAAATGTGGGGTCACTTGTGGTAACCCGCTTGTATATTAGGGACTTGTGTCTATAATATATTTTATAATTGCTTCCATTAGGAATGGGACTGATAAAGTAATAGAGCAGAGTAATGAGATTTCCAATCATTCCCTCACCAGGCTACAGCTCAGAATAGACAATTCTGCCTCCATCGATTATTAGATGGCGCCCGCTCAGAAAGATAGTGATTCTGATAGTACGGGAAATTACTGACATATTAGGGACTTTTTGTATATGCAACTTTGTAATATATAAACATAAGTTCACCTGCGGTTTAGGGAGTGTTTTTAATCAGTTTGATGTTGTGGTGCCGCAGTTTTAAGAACCTAAATAAACACAATGGCGGATTGCCGGGTTCTCTCTCTATCGGTACGTCTGTTAATTAACCAGAACGGCTCCAAAAAGTGTGTCTCCCTCTGGAGGACTCAACGTGTCCGTGCATTATAAAGACAGCTGATTGATTTCAATGGGCACCTTGTAATGCTTTATTTTTCCTGTGGTGGCACTGCAGGGGAACTCAACACTTCCTGCCTGCTGATTGCTGGAATACTCCTGTGATCAGCTTATTTTTGGTGGAATTGCAGACTGCCTAATGTTAGTAATAGCTTTGGACATTACACACATACTTTTCTGGAATCCTTATTGTCAATATACCATCATTCTTGGGCGTCTACTTCAAAATATCTGGCAATCACTGGATTTTCAAAACAGAGTCTGTAGACCAATGAGCCTACAACTTATTAATCCGCAACCGAGAATCTGCAGACATCCACAGAGTGCAGAGAACTACTTAAGCCTATGTCGGACTCATTAAGTAACGGCGTTACAACGGTATGGAAGCCGGCCGGCAATCACGTAAGTCTTAGGGTATGTGCACACACACTAATTACGTCCGTAATTGACGGACGTATTTCGGCCGCAAGTACCGGACCGAACACAGTGCAGGGAGCCGGGCTCCTAGCATCATACTTATGTACGATGCTAGGAGTCCCTGCCTCGCTGCAGGACAACTGTCCCGTACTGTAATCATGTTTTCAGTACGGGACAGTTGTCCTGCAGCGAGGCAGGGACTCCTAGCATCGTACATAAGTATGATGCTAGGAGCTCGGCTCCCTGCACTGTGTTCGGTCCGGTACTTGCGGCCGAAATACGTCCGTCAATTACGGACGTAATTAGTGTGTGTGCACATAGCCTTACGATTAAGGTTTGTAAGAAGAGGATACGTACATTTTCTTCTAGGTTTTCATTCAGCTTTTTGTGTACACTGGAGATTTCCAGAAGGACCTGGCCTGTGAATAAAAAGCACATGACTTGTGTTATTCATAGATAAATCAATAGATATTAATGTTCCTTAATAGTTTTCGCTTATCTGAAACTGTAATAAACCAAACAAATTGCACACGTTGTTCTTTAGATTTTCCGCATGTGTGTTTGGGAATTTCCATGCAGGTCATACTGCAAGGGTTACCAGCATGCTGCCTAATACATTATAACTTATTACCAGACCAGTAATGTAACGTGCCGTGGAGTCATTTAGACAGGGTTCTATATACATAGCCTTTAATCACAGGGTTATATTCTATGTCCACCGTTGCAAACTATTCTTTATTATTGTTCCAATGCATCCCGAATAAAAAATAAAGCAATGTTGCAAATAGTCTTGGTTGAAAATATCCTACCGTTTTGTGTATACAGCTCCTATGCAGACCTATGTGTTTCCCCCCCCTCCCCCCGAATTATTGCAAATTCATCATTTTACTTTGTTAATTGGAGATATGTGCTGGAACATTACAGTTTAATTTGCATGCACTATATTCTTGATTTTCTCATTGTCCATTCATCAATTCTAAAACATTCCCATCAGCATACATTTTTACAAAAATCTGGCACCCCCAAATAGAAGGATGTAGCTAAAGGGCAGTGTGTCCCTACACGGCAACCAGTCTGCCTCAAATGACGGAGACAGAACTGGAAACTGACCGCAGGAAAGAGGAACAGCTGCTTGGTTGCCATCAAGTCATTCACCATCTTAGAAAACTTAGAGAAAAAGAAGTCATTACGCCATAGATGTAGTGAAAAAATTAACATATTTTATTGGGACATACAACATAAAGGGTATTACATAAAATTCAAAAACAGATCCGAATAAAAATAGGAGCACAGTGTGGCGGCTTCAAGGATTTTATAAATTAGGGGTATTCGGCCCACCGTAACACAAAATCCCTGGCAGTAAGTCACAAACCAGAATGGATAATAGGTGATCCAGTCTAAATAAATTAATTATTGCATACGTAACAATGAAGATAAAAAAATGCTAGTGGAGATAATAAATGCAAAGTATCCGCAAATTTGGAGCGAAAAAAAGACGGAGACAGAACTGGAAACTGACCGCAGGAAAGAGGAACAGCTGCTTGGTTGCCATCAAGTCATTCACCATCTTAGCCCGTTTTAGTAATTACATTTTCTCCATAGGTAGAGAACCCCTTTTAACTTGCACAGATCACTCACTATACGACAGCTCACTTTAGGACCATTAATGTACATATTCAAACACGACTTTTAGTGAGCGCAGGGCTGGCATCAGCACCAGGCAAACCTAGGCAGGTGCCCGGGCCAACTGGGCTAGGGGTGGACCCATGATGGTCTGGATAAACATGCACGAGATGAACCCTATTTGTGATCATAGTTTGCTTCTGTATATTTACTTCGATTAGTACTAATATTATCCTCTATGTAAAGATGTGTCCTTTGCTTGAATTTGGTTTAGGACTCCAATTTCTCATGAACCCAATTCAATATCGCGACATGCTAGCAAAACCCTGGACAGGCTGAAATTCACATCAGAGCCACCTGTTGCCCACACAGACACATATAGCCTAGGCATCTTGTGACAGAGTATCTCTAAATCATGTTTTTTGATTTTGTTTTAAAAGCTAATGATATCTCACCACACTTCAGGATATGTTGAGATAAGAGAAAAGGTAAGGAAGGACACAGTTAGCAGAGCTAGGAGCAGCGTCGCACATTAGTGTGTACAGACGACACAACCTTGAAGTTTGCGCATAGGCCAGATACACAGACGAATATCTTACATTCCACTTCAAGAATGAGATGTGACATAAACCTCATCCTCCATGGAGTTTATTTTTATTTGCTCTTTTACCTCATCTGTATAAACGGGAAAGGCGAGACCTCGACGTACTAAACAGCCAAGAAGTGAAGCTGCTCATACTGGCTTTTCCGCTTCTCGGATTGTTTAACCTATTATGTACTTTTCCATTACCAGTGAATGCAGGATAAATATTCAAGAACCTGCTGGCACGTGGACAATTCTTAACCTCTCGTCACATCAGGTTTCAATATAACCATTGCAAATCTTCTAAAAAATAAATAAATCCAACAAGTAGAACAAACGTAAGAACCGAGCAGTAATGCAACTACAAGTCTAAGCGAGCCCTGCATCTGTCCTACTTTCCTCCATGACACACAAGGGAGCTTAAGATGTCTAGTTAAAGTGTAACTAAACTTTCAAAAAACTTCTGACATGTCAGAAGTTTTGATTGGTGGGGGTCCAAGCACTGAGACCCCCATCAATCGCTAAAACGAAGCATCAGAAGCGCTCGGGTGGGCGTTGAGCCCCTTAGTTTCTGATCGGCTTTTCTCGGAAAGCCCAGCAATTTGTGTACGGGCTCAATAGAAAGTCTATGAGCCAGTACACCGCTGCTCAGCTTTTTGAGAAAAAACTATCAGAAACTAAGCAGCTCAACGCTCACCCGAGCGCTTCTGATGCTTCGTTTTAGCGATCGGTGGGGGTCTCAGTGCTCGGACCCCCCCAATCAAAACTTTGGACATGTCATTATGACATGTCACGAGTTTTGAAAGTTTAGTTACCCTTTAAGAAAACCCATTTCAAATACGCTATTAGGGCATCCTGAGTTAATAGAGGGGAGTCCATCACTTGGGCATCTATCATCAAAAGCTGAAAGCAGCTACGAAAAGAGTCTCTCGTTCTGGAGGACCAGCACGTTCATGCATTACATGGACAGCCCATTGATTTAAACGGGCACAATGTAATGCTTCATTTGCCCTCTGGTGGCGCTGCAGGGGAATTAAACACTTGCCGCCAGATTACAGCGGATTGCTGGGGGTTTCAGTAGCTAAACATCCTGTGATCAACTTATTTTTGAGGGACTCTTGTAACAAAAAGGAAACGTCTAAATCGGAGAACCCCTTCGAACCAGAACCAACATTATACAGCCCCCCTCCCATGTTGCAAAACCAAAGGAGGGGGAGCAGCATTTCTGCATTGTAATCAAGAGTGGAAACTTGTGCCAACAAGGAAAGGTAAATGTTGAATTGTAACATTGTGAGTGTGGAAAGTTCTGATTGGCAGCTTCTCAACTATGCACGGAGCATTCCTGAAACAAGAAATAACATGGCATCCACAAGTGACGATGGTTACCGAGCAGAGGAAGACGAAATACAAAGGAACTGATTCATTATAAAGGATCAATGGCGTCCATGGACCCCAGCAGTAAAAAAAAAACAAAAAAAAAACAGACCAAGTATCAACGAGGCGCATATACCCCCTCCCACAGTTCTTGATAGAATATATTTCATATAAGGCTTCGTTCACATCTGCGTTGGGGTCCCGTTCTGACCAGAGGCTTCCGTTTCCATCATCGACGCTATTGCTCCCACCAAAACGATGGGTCCGGTGCACAACAGACACAAATGGAAACCACGGGCACCGGATCCGTCACCATTGAAATCAATAGTGATGGAAACGGAAACCTCTGGTTTCCGTCGGTGTCAGTTTGAGTCTGCTCAGGGTCCCGTTTTGACGGAGACCTACGACGGAACGTCAGAACGGGACCCCAACGCAAATGTGAACGAAGCCTAAAATATATAATCCGATTTTATGTCAATAAATCGTAATCATTGTATAAATAAAAAATATGCAACTTCCTAATTAATGGTGTATCAATTCATCATTTTCAAGATCCCTGCTTTCAGTAAGTGAATGGAAACATTCCTGTTTACATCCAGCGCTGTAAATCTGACCTGATCGTGCCAAACAGAGATTGGCTGCCAAGGTCAGGCGATGGGTCATCACGATGGATGAAACGTCATCACATTTTTAACAGAAAGCAACGGGGGACAGAGCAGCCTGGCAAAGTGAAAACTATGGAAAATTGCTAAGGCTCACAATAGCGTTACGGCTTATGCTCCCAACGGTGCCATGGGAGCTATGCTGGGTCCGTTTGGAACAGATCCGAATCATGACGGACGCCACCGACTTATAATGGGACCTGTAAAATTTCAATTGGGGTTTCTTATTTTTTTACAGCAAAAATACCGTGACCCCTGAAAAAAAAGCTAAAAACTTGAACAGACCCGAAAAGGAGTATAGTATTACTTTAAAAGATCAAGTTCATACAGTCTAACTTTTCAAACTAAAAAAACCAAACCCTTAAATCCAATTACTTGCCCACCGGTTATTTAGTGGTTATAATTTTCACACTAAGAGCCTCTTGGACGCAGAATTTATTTTTTTCCCCAGAAATGTATATTCTATGGTAACTAAATTTAATTCATCCTAAATTGTGATATCTGGCTGCGGAGTATTCTCATAATGGGAAATGAGACGCCCAGACTGTCTGGACCACCAAAAGAAATCAACAAATATCGACTGAACCAACCATTGTTCATGCCCAAAAAGCAGCCCAAATTCCTTCAAAAAGTGGCGCATACTTTAGTAACACGGATGCTGTATGGTATGAGATGTATATACATCACCCGGGGAGAACAATGGGGCAGCACATAATCAGATTAAAAAGTCAGAAAAGGAATTAAAATCTTTCATCAGATTAACATTTTAAGCAGAGTGTTCATGCCAAACCACCGCACCACTGACCACATCTTCACCCTGCGCAGCCTCATCAAGAGCCACGTCCACAATACAAAGCATGGGAAGATTTACGCCTGTTTTGTGGACTTTAAGAAGGCCTTTGACTCAGTGTGGCACCCGGGCCTATTCCTGAAACTGCTGGAGAGCGGAATAGGAGGTAAAACCTATGACGTCATCAGAAGCTCCTACACAGAGAACAGATGCAGCGTGAAGGTGAACGGGAGAAGAACGGCTGATTTCCAGCAGAGCCGAGGAGTCAGACAGGGCTGCAGCCTCAGCCCAACGCTCTTCAACATCTACATCAATGAACTGGCCACAGCTCTGGAATCCTCCTCAGCACCAGGTCTCACCCTCCATGACACCCAGGTGACATTTCTGTTGTATGCAGATGACCTTCTGTTGCTATCGCCAACCGGGAAAGGTCTCCAAGACAACCTGCAAATCCTAGAAAAATTCAGCTCCACGTGGGCACTACCCATCAATGCAAAGAAAACCAACATCATGGTGTTCCAGAAGAGAAACTCAAAGTCCCCCAGGAACCCGACCTTCACACTAAATAACGCCACACTTACAGCGACCGACAGGTACACCTACCTGGGCCTAGAAATCAACCAATCAGGAAGCTTTAAACAAGCCATAGAGATGCTGAAAGACAAGGCATAGATAGATAGATAGATAGATAGATAGATAGATAGATAGATAGATAGATAGATAGATAGATAGATAGATAGATAGATAGATAGATAGATAGATAGATAGATATGAGATAGATAGATAGATAGATAGATAGATAAACAAATATATCTAGCAGCACCGGTGTATGGTGGGTGCAAATCCTCAGGAACAGACCACGCTCCAAACTTGATAATATTCAAAAAATAGGCAGCACTCCGCAGTAAATGTGAAAATAGGGTACTTTTATTGCCCCCTGTGCAACGTTTCAGCTCTGTCCTCTAGAGCCTTTCTCAAGCAAATAACATGTGATACATTCCAAGTATATAACATAGTGACAATCAAGTGTGTGAAT
Organism: Rhinoderma darwinii; assembly: GCF_050947455.1. Classification (NCBI taxonomy): domain Eukaryota; kingdom Metazoa; phylum Chordata; class Amphibia; order Anura; family Rhinodermatidae; genus Rhinoderma; species Rhinoderma darwinii. The sequence goes on from NC_134698.1 coordinate 22,547,482, forward strand.
CAAACATAATCAAAGAAAAAGTATATAACAGCAACAAAAAAATAAATAGCGTAATAAATACATAGTAAAAAGTGACACATCAGAATTAAACATATAGTGTCAAAGTAAGATGGATAAGCAACAGTTAATGTGCATATAACTCACAATACAGTTAAAGTATCCAATTAAGAGTAGTGTTCACATGTGTGTGAATCATGTGTGAAACATAAAAACAAATTAAAATTGAAAATCACCTCAAAGGACGTGCTATCACGGCGCCGCCATAGCGGTAAGCGAAAAAAACGCTATTGCGCATGCGTTGGAATATTGCCATGTTCTAAATATTGCGGATATCCGGTATGCATTCGCGCATGCGCAATGAAGCGCAGACGCGATGCGGACATCTTTAAATAGGGAAAAGTCCCATTTGTTTAGGGTTATATCAAAAGGTATGTGTATATATATCTTAAATAACCGAATCATACCATAATGGGGACTATATAGCTCCCAATCTAAGATAAAGCTTTATCAATGGAGAGTGTGAATACATTCAAATGAATGTCCCAACAGGGCATCCAAAGAGGAGAGAGGCATAAGCGCAGCGGTACAGCCCTGTTCACACCAGAGTTTTAAGTATTGTTGTTAGAAATGGAGTTCAAGGTGTGGCCGGTGGCCATTCTATAAATGCCCATCCCCACCTCACTAGTGGGTAAAACAAATACAATGCAGACATGTCATATGTCCCCTTGCCGTATTGTTTCCCGTAACTCCTATATTTGTTCTTTGAGAAGTCAAAATAAATACCGCATCTACGTCCAAACCTCTCAATCCTATAGGTTCTATCGATATGTATATAATACACCCTCTAGAGATATAATGGCATACTACATATACTGATATATATTTTTTTATAGAATATTATAATATGATATCCGCAAAAAATAAAAATTGCAAAAATTCCATGAAAAATATAATAATTTTTAATAATATTGGATAATAATTATACACAGAAAAGTCCGTGATATTCTTCGTCTGTCGAGGTAATCTTCAAACAAGTTCAAAAGAACGCTCTAAAGAAAAATAGAGAAAAATAAATATCAATATTTCAAACAGGTAATAAAACCAATAAGTATACATGTTAATAATTACTGATAATAACATCAAGTGTATCAACATAATGGGGCATGATGGAAAGAGGAAGGAAAATCTCTCACATTACTCCACTAAACGCATAATCGACATTGAGCCCATTTGGTTTCAGGGTGTTGAGCCTATTGATCCATTGCAACTCCCTAGTTTTTAATAGTCTAGTCCTGTTGCCACCTCGTCTCAGGGGGGGTATGTGATCCAAGATCCAAAATTTTAGTTGCTGTTCTGTATGGCCCATCTCCGAAAAATGTTTCGAAACAGGTAAATCCAAACGCTTTTTTCTAATCGTATACCTATGTTGGTTTAATCTGATTTTTAACTCAAGTGTGGTTTCACCCACATATAGTAGATGACAGGGGCATTGTAGAACATAAACAACAAAATCTGTGTTGCACGTTAGAAAATGTCTAATCTGGAAGATTCTTTGCGTGATGGGGTGTGTAAAAGTGGGGCCTTTTTGTATAAGCTTACAATTTATACAATTTAAGCAGGGGAAACAGCCAACCCTGGGTTTAGCCAGATATGTCTGTCCAGTGGATTTAAGGGACCCAACATCGGTTTTCACCAATCTGTCCCTAAGGCTTTTGGATCTGCGATAAGAGAGCAGCGGATATTTCGAGAATTCAGGAATATGTGTCAAACAATTGTTTAACATAGGCCAGTGCCGTCTGATAATATCTGTAATAGCCTTACTCTGATCTGTAAATGTTGAAATAAATGGAATACGATCCATTTTTGATTTAGTTTCCTTAGGTCTAAGAAGTGTGTCCCTATCCATTAGAGCTACTTTTGACCTATGCTTATTCAATATTCTTGCTGGATAACCCCGAGTACGGAATCGATTGATCATGTTTCCGAGAGTCACGGTGGCGGTGTCTGTGTCACTGACTATCCTTTTGACCCTCATCAGTTGGCTAGTTGGTAAATTCTCAACCATACTACGTGGGTGGTTGCTGCTATATAGAAGTAGATTGTTGCAATCTGTAGGTTTTGTGTAGAGCTCAGTACTGAAGGTGTTGTTATTGATCTTAACCAGGACATCTAGAAACTGAATCTCAGTATCTGACTGTACCAATGTAAATTTGACCTTATCATCATGCATATTAATGCATGAAAAGAAGTCCAAGAGAGTATCACTATCCCCTGACCAAATCATGAAAATATCGTCTATGTAACGCCACCACTTAATAACATGTTTAAAGTGGTGGGATCCATAGACAAAGGCCTCCTCAAATGATCGCATAAATATATTGGCATAAGTGGGGGCAATATTTGACCCCATCGCCGTTCCTTGTAGCTGGAGATAAAAATTGTCACCAAAGAGAAAGTAATTCATACTTAGAATAATCTCTAATAATTGCAAAAGGAAGGTGCAGCAGTCAGGTGTATAATCCGATGAATTGAGGAAATTATTGACCGCCTGTATACCCCTGGTATGGTCTATCACAGTGTATAAATTAACCACATCAAACGATACTAATGTGACTTTCGTATCCACAGGTAGAACTACTTCATTAAGTTTATTTATGAAATCAGATGTATCCCTAATATAAGAGGTCGCCCCGATGGCATATGTTCTTAAAATTTTATCCAAAAAAATGGCAATGTGGCAGAAAATAGAATCAACCCCTGACACAATGGGTCGACCCGGAGGGTCAACTAGGGACTTATGTATTTTTGGAAGTATGTATAAAATAGGGGTTCTAGGTTGTGTGATATATAGATACTCTGCCAAATTCTCATCTATAATCTCACCCGTCTTAGCTTCATCTAATATATTTCTAATCCTCCTACCAATTTCAAATTTGGGATCATATGGGATTTGTTTATACACTGTATCATCATTAAGCTGTCTCATGATTTCTCTAAGGTACATAGTAGTATCCATTATCACTACTGCCCCACCTTTATCAGCTGGTTTTATAGTGATATCAGTGTCACTAGCCAATTCCTCTAATGCTTTGGACTCCTCACTGGTTAAATTAGGATGAGTAAATTTAAATACATTAGTACATTGTGTTTTAAGATTCTCAATTTCACCTTTTACAGCTGCAACAAATGCATCAACAACCGGTAAATTAATTGGTGGCATAAAATTGCTCTCTTTGTAAAGACCAAATTTTCTAAGATTTAATTCAGAATCAGTATCAACATTTCGATCAGATATAGGTTTACCAGAGAACCAGCATTTCAATTTGATAGCTCTAAAGAATTTAAACAGATCAGCTTCAACCTGGAACCAATCCGTCAGAGATGAGGGGCAAAAAAAAGCCCCTTATCTAGAAGCCTTTGTTGTGGTTCAGACAGTACCTTGGAAGATATGTTTACAACTAACGTTTCCGTAATGCCATCGCTCCCCTTTTCATCATCTGTGTCGGTCTGCTGCCTCTGTAGTTTACGTCGCCAGTGTTGCCTTGTTCCCCCACGTCTGGTACGCTTCCCGCTGGTGTGGAAGTCGCCGGGGTCTCCCCCAAAAAAGACGGGGAATCAGTCGTGATAAGTCCACCTTGTGCAGTAGATTTCTTCCTTCTGATAATCTTAAAATGCAAGTACAGAGATTAAGGATGGAACAAGAAGAGGTTAAAAGAAGGAAATGGAATAGAGATGCAGATGATTATTCCAAAGGTCGGGTTTACAATTGGCAGAATATGGATAATGGAGACAGATTCAACTATCGGGATAATAGGAGAAGGAAGAAATCATACACCGGTGCTGCTAGATATATTTGTTTATCTAGATAGATAGATAGATATGAGATAGATAGATAGATAGATAGATAGATAGATAGATAGATAGATAGATAGATAGATAGATAGATAGATAGATAGATAGATAGATAGATAAATAGATAGATAGATAGATATGAGATAGATATGAGATAGATAGAGAGATAGATAGATAGATAGATAGATAGATAGATAGATAGAGAGATAGATAGATAGATAGATAGATAGATAGATAGATAGATAGATAGATAGATAGATAGATAGATAGATAGATAGATAGATAGATAGATATGAGATAGATAGATAGATAGATAGATATGAGATAGATATGAGATAGATAGAGAGAGATAGATAGATAGATAGATAGATAGATAGATAGATAGATAGATAGATAGATAGATAGATAGATAGATAGATAGATAGATAGATAGATAGATAGATAGGATAGATATGAGATAGATAGATAGATAGATAGATAGATAGATAGATAGATAGATAGATAGATAGATAGATAGATAGATAGATAGATAGATAGATAGATAGATAGATAGATAGATAGATGATAGATAGATAGATAGATAGATAGATAGATAGATAGATAGATAGATAGATAGATAGATAGATAGATATGAGATAGATAGATAGATAGATAGATAGATAGATAGATAGATAGATAGATAGATAGATAGATAGATAGATAGATAGATAGATAGATAGATAGATAGATAGATAGATAGATAGATAGATATGAGATAGATAGAGAGATAGATAGATAGATAGATAGATAGATAGATAGATAGATAGATAGATAGATAGATAGATAGATAGATAGATAGATAGATGGATACACCTTTGAGTTTTCTACTTTAAGTGGGAAATCTTTATGAATACCTGCAGACACACCCCTGGAGGCCGATGTATGGGTACTATGAAACCACTGACTGTATGAAGACAGAGGTAAGCGGGGTATCCGCCCTTGGCGAAAATGAGTCTCCTGTAACATCAAGACGTCTGGCCTGTCCTGTCTAAGCATTTTGAAAACCTGAGACCTCTTTTGCGGCGTACCGAACCCGTTTACATTTAGTGTTAGGAAAGTAATCGGGGCCATGACCCAATAAGGAAACAGTTAGCTTCGTAATACACTATAGGCGTGAATACCGGATGAATGCAGAACACACATAGAACTATATACAAATGAGATAACAAATAGAGATATAGTGAGGCAGCGACATTCCATAGGAGAAAAAGGGCTAAAGGGGGACCTCCCATCCCATAGAGGTTGTCCCTTATGTTAAAATGTCGCGGCTCAACTGAAGAGTTGCAGGGGGAGGGGTGAAACAATGAAACCAACCTTATTCAATGTTAGGAGAGAACACAGACTTCTATGTAAGCTACAAATTATGTGCAATAGAAGGAGGGCGAACATAGTGCTGAGCACCAAAATAACACAATGGTAGAGCATAAATCTGACCACATTTCTGCCAACAATTAAAGGATATACAGTGAACAAGTCCCTTCTAGCGGGGTCCTCTTTCGTGCTCAGGGGGCTTCCGGGTGACGTTCAAACCCTCTCCTTGTGTTATTCCGCTGAGCCTTAAATTTCTGGGGTCTCTGCCAGGCGTGTGGATCAGAAATCTCGCATGCCGGGATATCTCGTTGTATCGGCATCCAGTCCGGTATGTCAATTTTCTCCATGCCTATTTTCGGCCAGGCTTTTTCGAGATCTTCTGGCGTTCTAATGGTAATCTGTCGGCCCTCCCGCAGAATCGCCAAGCCAAACGGAAATAGCCAACGTATAGGTATCTTCCTTAGCCTCAGGGCCTCGGTCAAGGGCTTCATCAGCCGTCGCTTGGCCAAGGTGCTGGCAGCCAGGTCTTGAAAGACCAGTATCTTGTGGTCCTCAAATGCCAAGTCGGGAATTCCTCTTGCGGCCGAAAGAATGGCAGCCGTGTCTAAAAAATTGAGCAGGCCGCAAATAACGTCTCTGGGAGGTTCGTCTCTAGACGGCTTAGGTCGTAATGCTCGATGGGCCCTCTCAATGACAACCTGCGCCGCTTTTTCTTGTCCCAAAATGATCGAGAAGATGGTCTTTACCGTTGGCAGGATCTCCTCCGTAAGGACCGTCTCGGGGATGCCTCGCAGCCTAACATTTTTCCGCCTGCTACGATTCTCCTGATCCTCCAGCTGTATGTAAGTGTGGTTTAAGTGGGAGAAATGCGAAGCTACGGCACCTTGCACGGCCTCAACCTGTTGAATAATGGCAGATTGAGTGTCCTCCAATACTGCTACTCTTTGCCCCACTTGCTGTATGTCCGTTTTAATGGAAGACAATTCCTTTAGAACTGGGGACATCGCGCTAGCCAAAGCTTTTTTCAGGAAAGCTCTAGTTATGGGTAAGGGATCTGACCCACCTCCAGCATCCGAGTGCGTACAGGAGCTTTCCTCATCAGAGTCGTCACCTTGGCGTGTTTCCGGCGGGATTGCTTTCTCCGGCGCCATCTTGCTTTTCCCGGCCGGGGAGAAGTGCTTTTTATGGAGGAATTTCTCCATTTCCGATTGCGCTTTGCCGGTTTTCGATGTCCCCCGGGAGTCACTTGACTTATCCCGATTCGTACGGACCATTTTCGTGCGATTAACAGCCCTCCAGCCGTGGAAATCTGTGTCTCAGTGAGGAGCGCCGGGATCAAGCGACCATCTCACAGTGCGGTTAGCTCCGCCCCCCTATCTGGGGCTCTTCTTGGTGGTATACTTAGATGACATTTTGGTGTTTTCCAAAGACTGGGACCCGCACGTCAAACATGTCAGGACTGTCCTGCACATTCTCAGGGCCAATAATTTGTTCGCTAAATTTGAAAAATGTAGTTTTGGTATTCAAGAGATAGCTTTCATGGGACGCATCCTTAGCCCTGAGGATTTCCGCATGGATCCTGCCAGGCTCCAGGCGGTATCTGACTGGGTTCGGCCTGTTCCCTGAAAGCCCTCCAAAGGTTTTTAGGGTTCGCTAATTATTCCAGACGTTTTATCGAAAAATTTTCAGTAATTGCCAAACACCTTACTGACCTCACCCGTAAAAGTGCGGATCTCCTCCACTGGTCTCTGTAGGCGGTCCGAGCCTTCGAGCTCCTTAAGGGGTGCTGTTCCTCTGCCCTGGTACTATTCCAACCGGATTATACTCAACCCTTTATTGTGGAGGTGGATGCTTCCGAGGTGGGTGTGGGAGAAGTTTGTCTCAGGGTCCTACTTCTCACTCACCTCCGACCCTGTGCCTTCTTTTCCCATAAGTTCTTTCCCACTGAGCAAAATTATGATGTGGGTAATCGGGAACTGCTGGCCATCAAATGGGCCTTGGAGGGATGGCACCATTTTTTCGAAGGGGCAAGACATCGGGTCACAGTCCTCACTGACCATAAAAATGTAGTCTTTCTAGATTCAGCCAAGAGACTCAAACCCAGACAGACTAGATGGGCTCTATTTTTTACCAGGTTCAATTTTGTTCTTACCTACAGGCCTGGTTCAAAGAATATTAAAGCGGATACTTTGTTCCGTAGTTTTCTGGCCACCCCTCCGCCTGAGACCAAACCCGAAGGAGTATTGCTTCCTGGTGCGGTACTGGCAACCGTAGACTCTGACCTGACCACAGAGATCACGGCCAGCCAGGACTATGCCCCTTCCAGAGGGCAAATTGTTTGTACCCCTAGACCTCCGGCTGAGGCTCCTCCAGGAGTGTCATGACTCAGTCCAGTCAGGTCACCCAGGCATCTCTGGTACCAGGGACCTTGTCATCCGTGGTTTCTGGTGGCCAGGGCTGCTACGGGATGTCCGAGTCTACGTGGTCTCATGTGAGACCTGCGCCCGGTCTAAAACTCCCAGATCCCGACCTGCAGGCTTGCTGTGTCCTTTGCCGGTGCCCGAAGGACCCTGGACCCATCTAGCCATGGATTTTATCACCGATCTGCCTTCATCCCAGGGCAGGTCGGTGATCTGGGTAGTTGTAGACTGGTTTAGTAAAATGGCTCACTTCATTCCCCTGAAGAAATTGCCCAATGCTAAAGAGTTAACCTCTTTATTAAACATATTTTACGTTTGCACGGGGTACCTGTTAACATCGTCTCTGACAGGGGGGTCCAATTTGTATCATTGTTTTGGAGGGCGTCCTGCAAGCAGTTAGGACTAGACTTGTTCTTTTCATCGGGCTTTCATCCAGAAACTAATGGCCAGACTGAGAGGACCAATCAGTCTCTGGAACAGTATCTCAGATGTTTCGTGGCCGACGCTCAGGATAAATGGTTCAGGTTTTTGGTGCTTGGGTAACTTGCCCTCAATAATCACATCAGCACATCGTCAGGAGTTTCTTTGCTAATTATGGTTTTAATCCCCGGTTATCTTCATTTTCCCCATGTGTATCAGATATCCCTTAAGTGGAGCTTCTCACTGGGAAATTGAGGGTCATCTGGGACCACGTCCAGAGTAATCTCAGAGCAGCCCAGGACCACCAGCGGCTTCAAGCCAATAAAAGGCGTTCGGCTAATCCTGATTTCTCGGTGGGAGATCCGGTTTGGTTATCTTCCAAGAACCTCTGCCTGAGGGTACCCTCCTGAAAGTTCACCCCCAGGTACATCGGTCCTTATGAAGTCATGGAGAGGATCAACCCCGTCTCCTTACGCTTAAAATTACCACCCCCTTCTTCGCATCCACGATGTGTTTCATTCCTCCCTTCTGAAAAGATTTGTTCCCCCCCATCCTTCCCATAGGGAAACCGCCATCCCAGTTTTAACATCCGAGGGACAGGAGTTTGAGGTGGCCAGGTTGCTGGACAGTAGAAAGGTTCAGGGGTCTATCCAGTACCTGGTCCATTGAAAAGGATATGGTCCAGTGGAAAGGACTTGGGTCCCAGTCCGAGATTTCCACTCTCGGACCCTTATAAAAAACGTTCATAAAAAGTTTCCGAATAGACCTGGTACGGGGGTTGAGGGTCCAGTGGCCCCTCGTAAAAGGGGGGTACTGTCACGTACTCTCCAGGACATCGAGAGTTACTTGCTCGGGCGTCGCACGGCCTGGCAGACTGAGGCAGTCTGCAGCCAATAGGAGCTCATGAGCGTCAGGCCAATCAAAGCCTGGCTGATGTTCCTGAGCTCCCGTCCTCACCTTATTTAGTTCAGCCTGGGATAGTAGGCCTTTGTCTGTAATTAGAGTTTCCTTGCCTGGTGCTTTCCCTTGTTTTCAGACTCCCCTTGCTTTTTGACATCTTGTGACCTGACCTCGGCTGGTCTCTTGATGTAAAGGATCTGCCAGACACAGCTTCTGTGTCGACCCCCGTGGTTAATCAGTCTGCACCTGCTCCTAGGTCTGATAGAGTAACTCGATCTGCTACCACTCAGGTTGGTAGGCTCAGGAGTGGGAGAACCTATCACAGCCTGGCCAGACGGTTGTAGCTCCCGCCCTCGGTCTATTTATACCTTCATTTCCTGCTTGACTTTGCCTGTGATTCTCTCCTGTTTCCTGGTTCTGCTGCTCCTGCTATTATTATTGACCTTGCTTCATTTTAACCCTGGCTTTACTGACTACACTCCTGATCTGCGTTTGGTACCTCGTACACTCCTGGTTTGACTCGGCTCGTTCACTACTACTGTTGCTCATGGTGTTGCCGTGGGCAACTGTCCCATTTCCCTTAGCTTCTGTGTACCCTTGTCTTTTTGTCTGTCGTGCACATATTGAGCATAGGGACCGTCGCCCAGTTGTACGCCGTCGCCTAGGACGGGCCGTGCAAGTAGGCAGGGACTGAGTGGCGGGTAGATTAGGGCTCAACTGTCTGTCTCCCTACCCCGTCATTACATAATCACAGGCCCATATACCTTTTCTACCCTGGTCCCTGACACAACTATGGACCCCCTTGAGACCCTGGCTCAGCAAATGCAGGGCCTCTCCCTACAGGTCCAAGCCCTGGCTCAGAGGGGCAACCAGCGTGGTGCTACCCTGGTAGTGCCACCCACCTCACCTCTTCAACCCCAGCTCAAGTTGCCTGACCGGTTCTCAGGGGACCGGAAGACTTTTTTATCCTTTTGGGAGAGTTGTAGGCTCTATTTTCGTCTAAGGCCCCACTCCTCAGGTTCTGAGAGCCAGTGAGTGGGTAAAATTATGTCCCGGCTCCAGGACGGGCCCCAAGAATGGGCCTTTTCCTTGGCTCCTGACGCCCCTGAACTTTCCTCTGTTGATCTTTTTTTTCCTGCTCTTGGGCTCCTATATGACGAGGTAGATGTCGTTCATCGGGAACTGTGCATAGTATGGGCCCAGGTTCAGAAGAACCTAGAGGTGTCCCAGAGCATACAAAAGACTCAGGCAAATAGAAGACATTCTGCTAACCCCTTGTTTGTGGGCGGGGTTCTGGTGTGGCTGTCTTCAAAAAATTTGCGCCTTAAAGTCACGTCCAAAAAATTTGCTCCCCGGTATATAGGGCCGTACAAGGTCATTGAGGTCCTTAACCCTGTCTCCTTCCGACTGGAGTTACCCCAGTCTTTTCGAATACACAACGTGTTTCATGCCTCCCTCCTGAAACGCTGCTCCCCGTCCTTGGCTACCTCGAGGAAATCTCTGGTCTCTGTTCTCACCCCTGAAGGGGTAGAATTCGAGGTGGCCAAGATTGTGGACAGCAGGATGGTCCAAGGCTCCCTCCAGTACCTGGTCCAATGGAGAGGATACGGGCCTGAGGAGAGGACTTGGGTACCCGCCCGGGATGTTCACGCTGGGGTATTGCTCAGGAGGTTCCATCTTCGGTTCCCCAATAAGCCAGGTCCACCTAGAAAGAGTCCAGTGGCCCCTCATAAAAGGCGGGGTACTGTAAAGGATCTGCCAGACACAGCTTCTGTGTCGACGCTCGCGGTTAATCAGTCTGCACCTGCTCCTAGGTCTGATAGAGTGACTCGATCTGCTAACACTCAGGCTGGTAGGCTCAGGAGTGGGAGAACCTATCACAGCCTGGCCAGACGGTTCTAGCTCCCGCCCTCGGTCTATTTATACCTTCATTTCCTGCTTGACTTTGCCTGTGATTCTCTCCTGTTTCCTGGTTCTGCTGCTCCTGCTATTATTATTGACCTTGCTTCATTTTAACCCTGGCTTTACTGACTACACTCCTGATCTGCGTTTGGTACCTCGTACACTCCTGGTTTGACTCGGCTCGTTCACTACTACTGTTGCTCACGGTGTTGCCGTGGGCAACTGTCCCATTTCCCTTAGCTTCTGTGTACCCTTGTCTTTTTGTCTGTCGTGCACATATTGAGCATAGGGACCGTCGCCCAGTTGTACGCCGTCGCCTAGGACGGGCCGTGCAAGTAGGCAGGGACTGAGTGGCGGGTAGATTAGGGCTCAACTGTCTGTCTCCCTACCCCGTCATTACATAATCACAGGCCCATATACCTTTTCTACCCTGGTCCCTGACACAACTATGGACCCGCTTGAGACCCTGGCTCAGCAAATGCAGGGCCTCTCCCTACAGGTCCAAGCCCTGGCTCAGAGGGGCAACCAGCGTGGTGCTACCCTGGTAGTGCCACCCACCTCACCTCTTCAACCCCAGCTCAAGTTGCCTGACCGGTTCTCAGGGGACCGGAAGACTTTTTTCTCCTTTTGGGAGAGTTGTAGGCTCTATTTTCGTCTAAGGCCCCACTCCTCAGGTTCTGAGAGCCAGTGAGTGGGTAAAATTATGTCCCGGCTCCAGGACGGGCCCCAAGAATGGGCCTTTTCCTTGGCTCCTGACGCCCCTGAACTTTCCTCTGTTGATCTTTTTTTTTCTGCTCTTGGGCTCCTATATGACGAGGTAGATGTCGTTCATCGGGAACTGTGCATAGTATGGGCCCAGGTTCAGAAGAACCTAGAGGTGTCCCAGAGCATACAAAAGACTCAGGCAAATAGAAGACGTTCTGCTAACCCCTTGTTTGTGGGCGGGGTTCCGGTGTGGCTGTCTTCAAAAAATTTGCGCCTTAAAGTCACGTCCAAAAAATTTGCTCCCCGGTATATAGGGCCGTACAAGGTCATTGAGGTCCTTAACCCTGTCTCCTTCCGACTGGAGTTACCCCCGTCTTTTCGAATACACAACGTATTTCATGCCTCCCTCCTGAAACGCTGCTCCCCGTCCTTGGCTACCTCGAGGAAATCTCTGGTCCCTGTTCTCACCCCTGAAGGGGTAGAATTCGAGGTGGCCAAGATTGTGGACAGCAGGATGGTCCAAGGCTCCCTCCAGTACCTGGTCCAATGGAGAGGATACGGGCCTGAGGAGAGGACTTGGGTACCCGCCCGGGATGTTCACGCTGGGGTATTGCTCAGGAGGTTCCATCTTCGGTTCCCCAATAAGCCAGGTCCACCTAGAAAGAGTCCAGTGGCCCCTCATAAAAGGCGGGGTACTGTAAAGGATCTGCCAGACACAGCTTCTGTGTCGACGCTCGCGGTTAATCAGTCTGCACCTGCTCCTAGGTCTGATAGAGTGACTCGATCTGCTAACACTCAGGCTGGTAGGCTCAGGAGTGGGAGAACCTATCACAGCCTGGCCAGACGGTTCTAGCTCCCGCCCTCGGTCTGTTTATACCTTCACTTCCTGCTTGACTTTGCCTGTGATGCTTTCCTGTTTCCTGGCTCTGCTGCTCCTTCTATTATTATTATTGACCTTGCTTCATTTTGACCCTGGCTTTACTGACTACGCTCCTGCTCTGCGTTTGGTACCTCTTACACTCCTGGTTTGACTCGGCTCGTTCACTACTCCTGTTGCTCACGGTGTTGCCATGGGCAACTGCCCCATTTCCCTTAGCTTCTGTGTACCCTTGTCTGTTTGTCTGTCGTGCACATATTGAGCGTAGGGACCATCGCCCAGTTGAACGCCGTCGCCTAAGACGGGCCGTGCAAGTAGGCAGGGACTGAGTGGCGGGTAGATTAGGGCTCACCTGTCTGTCTCCCTACCCCATCATTACACCTGACTTTTCTTTGCCTTCTGACTTTTGTTTTTCCGCATTCTCCCGCTTTGACCCTGCCTGCCTGACTCCGCCTCTTGTGCCCGGACTTGTCCGCTGCGCAATTACCCTGCCTCTCCCTACGTGTACTTCCCAGGTGACCCTTTGTTATTTCGCACTGTCTCTGTCTTATTTCTTTGTCAGTTTCACTTTTACCAGTATAGGGAACGCCTCCCAGTTGTGCGCTGTCGTTTAGGTCGGGTCGTACAAGTAGGTAGGGAAAAAGGTTTGAGAAAAACAGGGACCTCACTGTTCACTGTTCACGCCGTTAAAACAAAACCCCCCAAAATATGGCGTAATTGCTGTTTTTTTGCCTATTTCACATCACAAAAAATTTTTGATTCAGCTTCCCAGTATATTATGCTGTAGAATAAATGGTGCTATGAAAAGCTACAACTTGTCCCGCAAAACACAAGCTCTCATATGGCTATGTCGACGAAAAAATACAAAAAAAGTTATGGCTTTCGGAAGACGGGAAGGAAAAGGCTAAAATGAAAACACTCAAATTGGCCGTGAAATTAAGAGGTTAAAGTTTATTCAATATACAGTAAAAATGTCTACAACTTTCTAATATACTTTGTGTTTCATTGTTCGGTCATTTAGAGGCTAAAAATCTGTGACAGGACCCATCAGGCCATCGTGGGAATGGGTAAGGTGAGTTTTATTTTTATTGGTGCAAAGGGGGCCTAACTTATCTATGGTAAAACACAGGGGGCCTAACGTATCTATGGTAAAACACATGGGCCTAACTTATCTATGGTAAAACACAGGGGGCCTAACTTATTTATGGTAAAACACAGGGGGCCTAACTTATCCATGATAAAACACAGGGGGCCTGACTTATCTATGGTAAAACACAGGGGCCTAACTTATCTATGGTAAAACACAGGGAGGCTTAACTTATCTATGGTAAAACACAGGGGGCCTAACTTATCTATGGTGAAACACAGGGGCCTAACTTATCTATGGTAAAACACAGGGGGCCTAACTTATCTATGGTAAAACACAGGGGGCCTAACTTATCTATGGTAAAACACAGGGGGCCTAACTTATCTATGGTACAACACAGGGGCCTAACTTATCTATGTTAAAGCACAGGGTGCCTAACTTATCTATGGTAAAACACAGGGGCCTAACTTATCTATGGTAAAACACAGGGGGCCTAACTTATCTATGGTAAAACACAGGGGCCTAACTTATCTATGGTAAAATACAGGGGCCTAACTTATATATGGTAAAACACAGGGGCCTAACTTATCTATGGTAAAACACAGGGGGGCCTAACTTATCTATGGTAAAACACAGGGGGCCTAACTTATCTATGGTAAAACACAGGGGCCAAACCAGGGCCGGCCCTAGGATAGATGGTGCCCATTGCGAAATGATCTTTCGGCGCCCCACCCCATCATTAAAAAAAAATGCCCCATAAAAACAATTATAATGCCCCTTTAGTGCCCCCAGACAGTATAATAATAATATTTAACAATATAATATATTACAACCCCTTCAAGGACACAGTATATTGTCCTCTAATTGTGCCCACAGTATTATGCCCCCTGTAGTACCCCTACACAGTATAATGTCCGCTTAGTGGCCCCCACACAGTATAGTGCCCCCTGTAGATTTTGCCATATAGCCTCCCTCTAGACAGTGCCATAATCCCCCACCTCCTTTTTGTAGATCGTGCCATACAGCCCCCCCCACCTCCCCCTTGTAGACAGTGCCATACAGTCCCCCACCTCCCCCTTGTAGACCGTGTCCCCAAACAAAAACAAAAATTTTACTCACCTAGGCCCCGTTCCCATGACGAACTGAGCTGCTCCACGATGGGATCCTGTGGCCTAGTACAGAGTTTCCCAACCTTTTCGGACCCGAGGCAGGACTGGAAAAATAAAATTTCCTCAGGGTCCCCCTACCAAGAATAGTTCTGAGAAAGACAGAAAAAAAGCTGAGAACAAGCACTACACTCGTAGGGTTTGTTCACACACATTTTTTTAAGGCAAAAAAATCTGCCCCAAAATTCCTTCAGGAACTGACAGCGTTGTTTGACCTTTTTTTTGTGTTTTTTCTTAAGCTGTTGAAGCGAATGCAAAAGACGCAGGAAAAATAGCTCCAAACGAGCGCTGCAGGTATTTTCTGCCTCCTATTAATTTCAATTGGAGGTCAGAGGCGGAAACCACTTGAAGACCATCAGCCCCCCACTCACAGTAAAATGACCATCAGCCCCCCACTCACAGTAAAATGACCATCATCCCACCACTCACAGTAAAATGACCATCAGTCCACCACTCACAGATTTCCCCTGTAGGTAGCGCCACACAGCCCCTTGTAGGTAGCGCCACACAGCCTCTTGTGGGTAGCGCCACACAGCCCCTTGTGGGTAGCGCCACACAGCCCCTTGTGGGTAGTGCCACACAGCCCCTTGTGGGTAGCATCACACAGTCCCTTGTAGGTAACACCACACAGCCCCCTTGTGGGTAGCGCCACAAAGCCCCCTTGTAGGGAGCACCACACAGCCCCCTGTAGGAAGTGCCGCACAGCCCCCTGGTAGGAAGTGCCGCAGAATCCCCCTGCTAGAGAGTGCCGCACAGCCCCCTGCTAGGGAGTGCCACACAGCCCACAGCCCCCCTGTACGTAGTGCAAGGACTACGAAATGACCCTGATAGCTGGCGGGCAATAGACATTCAAAAAAGGACAACTGTGCAGGAGCACACAAAATACTCAGCTTTCCCAGCTAACAAATAAATGTGTGGAAATAAACTAAGATATAACTTTTATTTAGTCTAGGTAAAGGATTAATCCTCTTAGCTAGATTAAATAAAAATTATATCTTCGTTTATTTCCACACATTTATTTGATAGCTGGGAAAGCTTGGTATTTTGTGTGCTCCTGCACAGTTGTCCTTTTTTGTAGGTAGTGCCACTCAGCCCACACCCCCCTGTAGATTGAAACCCCCCCCCCCTTCCAGTATAGATAGCGCCACTGTAGCTCCCTGAAGGAGCTGAATCCCCATGTGGCCAGGGATACTGCTCCTGCAGCGCTGCTTGATGTCTCTGTTCATATATGGACAGTGACATCAGGGGAAAGTCCTGAAGCGGAATCCTCGTCCACAGCGTTGCTGACGCTGTGACCTTCGCTTCCACTCCAGGAGAAGCTCCTGTCGTCTGTGTCCATGACGTCATTAGCTTCTCATGGAGTGGAATCCCCGGTCATAGCGTCTGCAACGCTGTGACCGGGGATTCCACTTCAGGAGTTTCCCCTGATGTTACTGTCCATATATGGACAGAGACATCAAGCAGCTCTCCAGGAGCGGAATCCCCGGCCACACGGGGATTCTGTTCCTTCAGAGAGCTACAGTGGCGCTAGTAGATAGCAGAGCAGGGAGATACCTCTCTGCTCTGATATAATGCCGTCGCTACCGCTATAGCAGCCGCAGCAGCTGCTAGCGGCGCCACTGCCCTCATGCCCGGTGTCACCGCTAGCAGCTGCTATGGCTGATACATCGGTAGCGACGGCCACTAAGTGAAGAAACGCCCGGGTGGAAAGGCGACTGTAGTTAGTGTGTGTATCCGCGCTGCTAGTTGCAACGGCGCAGGGATACACACACTCGCTGGCGCCCCCCTTGCAGTGTGGCAGCTGGCGCCCTGTGCGACCGCTCTGGTCGAACGTATATAAGGCCGGCCATGGGCCTAACTTATCTATGGTAAAACACAGGGAGTCTAACTTATCTATGATAAAACACAGGGGGCTTAACTTTTTATTTTTGGTGTCTAGTTTCTTCCATTTTACTGCCGCTGCCGCCGAGTAAGTTGCACCACAAAAGGGGTCACTAAGACCATGTTCACACGGTGGATTTTGCTTGGTGGGTCCTGCTGCAAAATCGGCCGAAGAATTATTCCTGCCGTCAGCCAAAAGATTCCTACTCCCATTCACTTCAGATCGGGCAGGACGCTTCTTTTGTCCACTAGTTGAAAAAATCAGCTAGCGGTAAAAAGAAGCATCCGCCTCCCACTGAAATAGAGATCTGCAGAACATTGCTCTCTCCTCTCTACCGCCTGACAGATACATAGTGATATATTATGCAGATTATTATACCACTGATCTCTCTAGAGATCTACAGCAGAGGCTGGACGGCAGCACGGAGGGCTCAACGGGAAGCCTCCATGATTGCCGTAGGAGGGAGGGTTCAACCAATAGGAAGGACAGGTTAGGTGAGGGAGGAGGGGGAGATGCGAGGAGCCGGGGTGTGTTAACTGTTCCTCCCGCTGTTTTCGGCATTGAGCCGGAGGCAGCGGGAGGAGAAACAAGCAAAAAACTTAGGTCAGGTTAGATAGTGCTACTTACCTGTTATGGCGTCTCCGGCCTTGCTGCTCGATCAGCTGCGGGCAGAAGCTGCTTATCACGATCCGGGCTGGCTGGAGGAGACTGTGGCATCGCTGGCCCGGATCCCTCAGGCGGGCCCGTCGTCTTGGTCGGCAGCCCGCGCTGATGCGCTCCCTTCCCCCGCTCCCCTCTCAGACGCTGGGGATATGGCGGTGGGGGGAGAGCTGTTAATGTCGGCCCCTGCTGTAATAAAGCAGAGGGCTTCGGCGGGAGCGGCGGTTGCCCAGGCTAAGTCACCCCGCCGCTCCCATAGGACTCGCCCACCAGAGCGTCTTAGTCCAGACGTGGCCCCGCGGGCCCGGCGTCGCAGGGGGAGCCCTTCTAAGGACGCTGCAGGCCAGGCTGCTGGGACGGGTGCCTCTTCCTAGGGCCTGCGTCCTGGCAGGAATCCCCAGCCGCGACGGGGCTCGGCGGTTAACTGGGAGTCGCAGGCCGGGCTCCCTGTCACACCCCCGCCTTCAGACGCTGTGTTCGGAGGGCAGTATACGGCCGCCCCGCATGGTGATGTTCCGGCCAGGGGGCAGGCTTCCTCGAGAGCATCGGTGAGGACGCCAAGATCAGCGACGACGACGAGGCAACAGGTCCGGTCGGAAGTCTGGGTCCCTGCGGTCGGGCGGCAGGTTGTCGGCCCACCTGTCAGCGTGCCGGGATCCCCGTGTCGAAGATGTCGGTGCGAGTACCAGTCGGCGGCGAGAGAGGATTTGGAAGATGGAGAGCTGGATGAGTCGCAACGTGGTCAGGATTTTCCGGCTGGCGGGAATACAGCACCTGGGCAGCCTGGTGAGTGTGTAACTCCTACGTTACCGTATCCAGCAATTTTCATGTCGGGTGTTGGGGGTGGGTCAGCGAGCGGGGTAGCGGCTGTCGGTAGTGGCGTTGCCGTGCGCGATGGCTTGACAGATTTAGTGGGTTGTTTGCGCGAGCTAGTCCGGCGCTTAGATAGGGCAGCGGCGCCTGTAGTGCCGGCGGGGTCTCCGGTTGTGGTATGGGAAGGTCCTCGTGATGTACAGTCGCGGTCCATGGTGGTGGAGGTCCCGGGGGTGGCAAAAGAAGCGGTAGCAGTGTCTGTCCAAACCGAGGCGCAGAAGGATGGGGATAGGATTCGGCTTGATGATCGCGCTCGGGGCGAGGTTTACGTCTGTTTTGAGGGCCCTTTAGGGGCTCACCTTAAGCAAGAGGTACGTGAAAGGATTTGGAAGGATGAATACGTGGAGATATTTTCTCTTCTGCTGCTTGCGAAATTCAAATTGGATAAGGGCAAGCGGGATGAGAGTAAGAAAGAGGAGGAAGAACGTCGGCGGTATAGGCTTATCCCGCAGACGTTCGCCAACTGGTCGCAAGCTTTCGCTATTTTGGCAAGCGTGATCGGGGAAAAGGCGCCGGAAAATTGCTCGGCATTGTTTTGTTATTTTGATGCCATCGGGGAGGCCTATTGGGCGTACAGGGGCCAGGCGTGTTTGCGGTACGACGAGCAATTTCGCCAGCGGAAGGCGGTCCGGACGGCGATCCGGTGGGATCAAAAGGATATTGCATTGTGGTTGCGGGTTACGGCGCCGGTTAAGCAGTCCTTTCCCGGGAGCGTTGGCCAAGGGGGCCAGTCTAGTCAATCCGGGCAAGGTTCCGGGTCAAAACTGGGGTTCTGCTGGCAATTCAATGATGGCCGTGTAAGTTCAGGGCCACCTGTAAATTTAAACATGTCTGTTCGGAGTGCAATGGCTCCTCACATGGGGCCTCAAAATGTATGCGGAAAGGGAGGCGGTCAGGCCCTCAGTCCTCTTCAGTTGGTCAAGGGGCGGTCGCCGGTGAGGGTAGAAAGGATGGCCCCGTATCTAAGTGAATATCTGGATAGGGTTGCGGCCAAGTTAATTTATGAGGGGTTTTTGTTTGGTTTTGGGTAGGATGTCCGGGCCTTTTGCCGAGCCGCCGATTGAGAATTTAGTAGTATCACCCTTGGGAGTTGTGCCAAAGCGGGAGCCTCACAAATTCCGTTTGATCCAGCATTTGTCGTTTCCCAGGAGAGCGTCGGTGAACGATGGGATAGATCACGACTTATGTTCGGTTGTTTACACGTCATTTGACAAAGCGGTGGCGTTAGTGCGGGAGGCAGGGCCCGGTGCGTTGTTGGCAAAGACTGACATTGAGGCGGCCTTTCGCTTGCTGCCGGTACATCCAGAAAGCCAACGGCTGTTGGGTTGCTTCTGGAGCGGGGAATTGTATGTGGATAGGTGCCTTCCAATGGGTTGCTCCCTTTCTTGCGCATACTTCGAGGCGTTTAGTAGTTTCGTGGAATGGGTGACGAAGGGTGTAGCTGGGGTCGATTCCTTAATACATTATCTTGATGATTTTTTGTGCGTAGGCCCTAGCGGTTCCCCGGTTTGCGGTAATTTATTGTATTCCTTGCAGAAGGTTGCAACGGATTTTGGAATCTCTTTGGCGCCTGGATAAACAGAGGGCCCGGTATCTACCATCAGTTTTTTGGGGATCCAAATTGATTCGGTGGCAATGGAGTGCAGGCTTCCTGAGGATAAATTATTGCCACTACGGCAGGTCAGGCGGGCTTGCCAATTGAAGAAGATCACTTTTCGGGATCTTCAGTCGCTGCTTGGAAAGTTGAATTTTGCCTTCGAATTATGCCAATGGGTAGAATTTTTAGTAGGAGGTTGGCGTCAGCGACGGCAGGTATCCGGGCGCCGCATCATTTTGTGAGGATTGGTGGGGATCACAGGGCGGATCTGCAGGTCTGGGACGAGTTCCTCGGGCAGTATAATGGTAGATCGTTGTGGATGTCGCAGGTACAGGAGATGGGCGAGTTGGAGCTGTTTACTGACGCGGCAGGGTCTGGTGGTTTTGGTGCGTATGCAGGAGGACAATGGTGTGGCCGGACAGCTGGGTGACTGGTGGTCTTACGCGAAATCTGGCCCTGCTCGAGCTGTTCCCCATCGTGGTGGCGGTGACCATTTGGGGGGATAGGCTCAGGGATAAAAAGGTTTGTGTCCACTGCGATAACATGGGGGTGGTGTTAGCAATTAACAACTTATCAGCATCTTCTCCACCGGTGGTTCAGTTGTTGCGTCACCTAGTTTTGGTGTGCTTGTCTTTAAACACGTGGGTGGTTGCGGTGCATGTACCTGGGGTTTCCAATTGTATTGCTGATGCTCTTTCTCGCTCGCAGTGGGATCGTTTTCGTCAAATGGCACCGGGAGCGGAGCTGGTCGGTTTGGCTTGCCCGGAACATCTCTGGGGTCTGGTTTCGGTCCCGTGGAACAGTTGATTGAAAGGTCATTGGCTAGCGTGACTTGGAGCGCTTATTCGGCGTGTTGGCAGCAGTGGGAGGAGTGGGTAAGAGTGTTGGGTAACGTCAGCACGGCGCAAGACAGGTTTGTGCCATTATTGTACTGGTTGGGGGATGCTTGGGAGGCGGGGTTTTCCCCGGCAAAAGTGAATCGTTTTCTTGCTGGTTTGGCATTTGGATTCAAATTATGGGGTTTTCAGGATGTGTCCAAACATTTTTTAGTAAGGCAAGCTCTAAAAGGTTTGCGTCGGGGCAGGGCGGTAGCAGATCAGAGGCAACCCGTTTCTTTTTCCCTCCTTGGGTCGTTGGGAGCATCGCTGGGGGCTGTTTGTAATTCGCCTGATGAGGTAGTCTTGTTCCGTTTGGCTTTTTCCCTCGCGTTTTTCGGAGCACTCAGAATTGGGGAGTTGGTTTCTCCTAGTGCGGCTAGGTTTTCTCCTAGTGCGGCTAGGGCTGGGGGATTGCGGCAGGCGGACATGGGGCTATATGAAGATAGACTCGAGTTGTTTTTGCGGCGGTCCAAGACTGATCAAGCGGGTCGGGGTAAGCGGATAGTGTTGTTTGCGGTTTTGTTCTTTCTTTTCAGATCACCACCCTTACTTAGTGTGGATTTTAGGACTTTCTTTTGTGCACTGGGGGCATTGCGGGCGGACGTTCGCCCAGATGGCCGCCAGCTTCGCATTCTGCGGCACGATGCGGTTTTACACTGGCTGGGCTTCCGAGGTATGTTGTGGAGCCGGGTACTTGCTGAGTTTCAGACATACTCTCAGTTAGATAGGGTTCCGGAGGTTCTGGTAATACATGCGGGTGGGGAATGATCTGGGGGTGCGCCCGTTTCGCGAGTTAGTGCGGGATATTAAACACGATCTATTGTGTTTATGGGCATCTTCTCCTCACCTGGTGAATGTTTGGTCGGACATCGTTCCGATGAAGTTTTGGCGTTTGGCAAGATCGGTTGAGAGGGTCAATAAAGCCCGTATTAAGGTAAACCGGGCGGTGTCGCGTTTTGTTGCTAGGAACGGGGGCATTTGTGTTCGACACAAGGATCTGGAGTCAGGAGTCGGTAATTATTGGAGGAGTGATGGAGTACATTTGACCCAGGTTGGAATTGATATGTGGAGCCTGGCTTTAGCAGAAGGAATTGAGAGGGCGGTGGTGGTTTGGAGGGACTCACAGGCTTAAGGTGGTCAAGGCCTGTTTCGCTGTGGCGGGGGGAGTCCTTGAGGTTGGTCAGTACAAAATGGTGGGGGGGTCGCATCGGGGGTATGCGTCCCCCAAAAAATGGTAGATCATTTGAAGACTTCATAGGGTGTTATCCCTTTGAAGTGGTCTTCTGGTGGTTGGAGCCATCTGCAGGGGTGAGCGGTGCTTCCGAGCTGGTTTACGGCTGGAGGTAAATAGTTGGTGGTGGTTTGCAGATGGCTAATTTAAAGGAAATCGGAAAAATGGCTTCAAGGACTTCCCCTGCTCCGTTTAGTGTTAATTGACCCATGTTGGGTCATGTGAATTATAGTAGGAATTCTCTCGTCGAATTCCTAAAAGAGTTATCCGAATGTTTCGGATTAAATTGCATTTAATTAATGTTAAATAAATAAACGGCTGCTGTGGCCATTTCACATCCAACCTCGGTTGTCACGTGTCTTTATTGGGAAGGCGAAAGAAGGGGAATAAAGGTAAAATGGTTACTCAGCACATGACTCTACTTAGGCTAGTCAAGATGGCTCTGTCCTCTCTACCTCCTGACAGATACACAAAGATATATTCTGGAGATCTGCAGAACATTGCTCCTCTATCTCCTGACAGATACAGAGTGATATATTCTGCAGATTACTACACCACTGACCTCTCTGGAGATCTGCAGAACATTGCTACTCTACCTCCTGACAGATACAGAGTGATATATTCTGTAGATTACTACACCACTGACCACTGGAGATCTGCAGAACATTGCTCCTCTACCTCCTGACAGATACATAGTGATATATTCTGCAGATCATTACACCACTGACCTCTCTGGAGATTTGCAGAACATTACTCTATCCTCTCTACCTGTTGATAGATATATAGTGATATATTCTGCAGATTATTACACCACTGACCTCTCTAGAGATCTGCAGAACATTGCTCCTCTACCTCCTGACAGATACATAGTGATATATTCTGCAGATTAATACACCACTGACCTCTCTATAGATCTGCAGAATATTGCTCCTCTACTTCTTGACAGATACATAGTGATATATTCCGCAGATTATTACACCACTGACCTCTCTGGAGATCTGCAGAACATTGCTCCTCTACCGCCTGACAGATACATAGTGATATATTCCGCAGATTATTACACCACTGACCTCTCTGGAGAGCTGCAGAACATTGCTCCTCTACCGCCTGACAGATACATAGTGATATATTCTGCAGATTATTACACCACTGACCTCTCTAGAGATCTGCATAACATTGCTCCTTTACCCCCTGACAGATACATAGTGATATATTCTGCAGATTATTACACCACTGACCTTTCTAGAGATCTGCAGAACATTGCTCCTCTACCTCCTGACAGATAAATAGTTTTATATTCTGCAGATTATTACACCACTGACTTCCCTAGAGATCTGCAGAACATTGCTCCTCTACCTCCTGACAGATACATAGTGATATATTCTGAAGATTATTACACCACTGACCTCTCTAGAGATCTGCAGAACATTGCTCCTCTACCTCCTGACAGATACATAGTGATATATTCCGCAGATTATTACACCACTGACTTCTCCAGAGATCTGCAGAACATTGCTCTTCTACCTCCTGACAGATACATAGTTATATATCCTGCAAATTATTACACCACTGACCTCTCTAGAGATCTGCAGAACATTGCTCCTCTACCTCCTGACAGATACATAGTGATATATTCTGCAGATTATTACACCACTGACCTCGCTAGAGATCTGCAGAACATTGCTCCTCTACCTCCTGACAGATACATAGTGATATATTCTGCAGATTATTACACCACTGACCTCTCTAGAGAATCGCAGAACATTGCTCCTCTACCTTCTGACAGATACATAGTGATATTTTCTGCAGATTATTACACCACTGACTTCTCTGGAGATCTGCAGAATATTGCTCTCTCCTCTCTACCGCCTGACAGATACATAGTGATATATTCTGCAGATTATTACACCACTGAAATAGAGATCTGCAGAACATTGCTCCTCTACCTCCTGACAGATACATAGTGATATATTCTGCAGATTATTACACCACTGACCTCTATGGAGATCTGCAGAACATTGCTCCTCTACCTCCTGACAGATACATAGTGATATATTCTGCAGATTATTTCACCACTGACCTCTCTGGAGATCTGCAGAATATTGCTCCTCTACCTCCTGACAGATACATAGTGATATATTCTGCAGATTATTACACCTCTGACTACTCTAGAGATCTGCAGAACATTGCTCCTCTAACTCCTGACAGATACATAGTGATATATTCTGCAGATTATTACACCACTGACCTCTCTGGAGATCTGCAGAACATTGCTCCTCTACCTCCTGACAGATACATAGTGATATATTCTGCAGATTATTACACCACTGACCTCTATGGAGATCTGCAGAACATTGCTCCTCTACCTCCTGACAGATACATAGTGATATATTCTGCAGATTATTACACCACTGACCTCTCTGGAGATCTGCAGAATATTGCTCTGTCCTCTCTACCTGCTGATAGATACTTATTGATATATCCTGCAGATTATTACACCTGACTTTTCCACAACCTTATGATCCCTGTAGATAAAAGGCTCCCTGGATAAATTCCCCAATATATATATGAAAACACTAAAAATTGTAAAGAAAATATATGTTTATTCCAGAATCCAGTAGAATTGCTGTGCGGTTTTCTCCGGCCCTTTAACATGTGATGATCTGTGACATGAAGAAGAGGAGGGTCCTTCTTCACACGTGGATATGGCCGCCAGTCCACCCTTACACACAGGGCCGCCATCAGGGGGGTATTAGGGGTAGTGGTGTGAGGGGCCCGGCCAAACCTAATTGAAAGGGGGGCCCGGCAACTGCCTCGACATTCTTTTGGTAGGAAAAAACGGGCCCCTGCAATGGGGCCCGTTTTTTTCACCAAAAGAATGTCGTGAGCTGCTGCTGCTGCTGCTGCTGCTGCTGCTGCTGCGGGCCCCCTCCCCTCGTCATGGGGGGCCGTCAAACCGTCCGCCCGCGCGCGCGCACCCGATCGCGCGCACAATGAAACTCCCGCGCGTGCGCACTCGCGAGCGCGCATCCACGAACGCCCGCACTGGAGACCGCCCGCGCGCGCACCCGCGATCGACCGCGCGCGCACCCGCGACCGGCCGCCCGCGCACCCGCGAACGAAGCGCGCGCAGCCGCGGACCCACATGGACAAAACTTACCTGGAGCCTGGCTGGAGGTGAAGGACTGGACGTCTGGACCGAAGACCTCCCCTGGAAGACATCGCCGGAAGAGGACTGGAGTGGGAGCAGCTCTTCTGACAGTGAGTAAATTATCTCAAAGTGTTGTTTATGTATGGCCCTGTTCACACAGTATTTTGCAGGCAAAAAAAAATCTGCCTCAAAATTCCTTAAAGAATTTTGAGGCAGATTTTGAGGCAGATTTTGACCTGCCCACACTATCTTGCCGCGTTTTTTTGCTGCGTTTTTTGCTCGCGGCGATTGAGGACAGCAGACAAAAAACGCAGCGAAAAATGCATTTTCTGCCTCCCATTGATTTAGATGGGAGGTCAGAGGCAGAACCGCGGCAAGAAAGGACGTGCTGCTTTTCTTTTTCTTTTTTCCGCGACTGGCTCCCATTGATTTCAGATTAAATCAATGGGAGGCGGTTTTGGAAGTTGTTTGGTGCTGATTCTGACGCAGTGTCCGAGTCAATATCAAGGCCCAAAAACTCTGTGAACTGGGCCTTATTCTTAGGGCTTATTCAGACGAACGTGTAATACGTCCGTGCAACGCGCGTGATTTTCACGCGCCTCGCACGGACCTATGTTACTCTATGGGGCCGTGCGGACTGTCAGTGATTTTCACGCGCCTCGCACGGACCTATGTTACTCCATGGGGTCGTGCAGACTGTCAGTGATTTTCACGCAGCGTGTGTCCGCTGCGTAAAACTCACGACATGTCCGATATTTGTGCATTGTTCGCGCATCACGCACCCATTGAAGTCAATGGGTGCGTGAAAATCACGCCCAGCACTTCCGCAGCCGTATAAACTATGAATGAAAACAGAAAAGCACCACATGCTACAAACATACAAACAGTGTCATAATGATGGCGCCTGCGCGAAAATCACAGCGACGCATCATACGCTGCTGACACACGGAGCTGTTATGGACCTTTTGCATGCGCAAAAAGCAAACGTTTTTTGCGCGTGCAAAAAGCACACGCTTGTGTAAATCCGGCCTTAGGGTAGGAACACACTAGGCATGAACACTGCGGATTTTATGCAACACATTTTATTGTGGAAAATCCGCAGCGTATTACAGTCGCAGCAGAGTGGGTGAGGTTTTAACAAATCTCATCCACACGCTGCAAAAAAAATGGACCTGCAGTGCGGCTTTGGCTTTTTAAGCCGCAGCGTGTCAATTTATTCTGTGGAATCGCCGCTCCTCTGTTGCAGAAATGCTGCGGTTCTGCCGCAAAAATCACACAAGACAAGAAAAAAAAGGTACTTTTTTAAATTGATAAAGTTTAGACTTACCCCGGCCGTAGTCCTGGTGACGCGATCCTCTATTCTTAGCGCAGCCCGGCCTCCTGTCATGACGTTTCATCCCATGTGACTGATGCAGCGGTCACATGGTCTACAGCGTCATCCCAGGAGGCGGGGCTACGTTCAGAAGAGAGAGATGCGTCACCAGGACTACGGCCCTGGCAAGTCGAAACTTTTTTTTCCCTGCAGGATTCCCGCAGCGGACAAGCCTCACCAAACCTGCGCCACTATTTGGTGCGGTTTTGCTGGCGGAATTCCCTGCGGCTCCCGGGATAAGCTGTGTAGTTTTACTCTGCATATCCGCCTAGTGTGTCCCTTATGATGTCGCTCCAGAAGAGGCAGGACGCAGCCGCAGGCTTAAGGGAAGCCGACATGACCGCCCTGGTAGGGAAAGGGTTAATGAGGTGAGGGAGAGGTGAAAGAAGCTAAGGAGGGGCGGGGAGGAGTTAAGGGGGACGGGGGGCCGTTACTACGCTTCCCGCTGTTTCTCGGCATTGAGCCGGAAGCAGCGGGAGGAGTAACATAGCACAAGCAAGCTCCCACCCTCCCACCCTTGGTTTGTTACTCCTTAGGTCTTATGTACGTCTGTTTAGGAGCGTTGTGATTTATTTTGTGTGCTTATTTAACTTGTTTTTCTTTTTTCCGGAGTAGGTTCTGTTGTCATGGCAGCTGGCGGGGGGAGTCCTTGAGGCCAGTCAGTACAAAATGGTGGGGGGGTCGCATCGGGGGTATGCGTCCCCCAAAAAAGGTACATGGTTGAAGACTTCATCGGGTGTTATCCCTTTGAAGTGGTCTTCTGGTAGAAGGTATATCACTTGAAGGCTTCATCGGGTGTTATCCCTTTGAAGTGGACTTCTAGTGGTCGGTATATCACTTGAGGGCTTCATCGGGTGTTATCCCCTTGAAGTGGACTTCTAGTGGTTGGAGCCATCTGCAGAGGTGAACGGTGCTTCCGAGCTGGTTTACGGCTGGAGGTAATTGGTGGTTTGCAGATGGCTAATTCGGTGTGTTCTTGAAAGGAACATCTGAAGGGGCTTCAAGGACTTCCTCTGCTCGGGTTAATGTTAACGTTTAATTGTCATTTATGATTCTGACCCATGTTGGGTCATGTGAATTATTAGGAGGAATTCTCTGGTGGATTCCTAACTAGTTATCCGAATGTTTCGGATTTAAATTGTTTTTATAAAACTGTGAAATTAATAAACGGCTGCTGTGGCCATTTCACATCCAACCTCGGTGTCATGTGTCTTTACTAAGTGGGGGTGGGGGGATAGTATGGTCTAAGGTTAACACACGACTCTACATAGGCAGGTCATGGAGCTGCTGCCGCTCTCTAAATAGGCCGTTGGTCCAGTAGAATTTGGAATTATTTTTTTTTGTGAACCAGCTTAAAAAAATACAAAACTTTTGTGTTAGGGCCTGTTCACATCACTGTTCGCTTCCGCTCCGGGGTTCCGTCTGAGGTTTCTGTCGGGTGAACCCCGCAACGGAAAGTGAAAGTGACAGCACAGCTTCCGTTTCAGTCACCATTGATCTCAATGGTGACGGAAACATCGCTAATGGTTTCCGTTCGTCACCATTCCGGCTGGTTTTCGGACGGAATTAATAGCGCAGTCGACTGCGCTAATGGTGATGGAAACGGAAGCTGTGCTATCACTTTCCGTTGCGGGGTTCACCCGACAGAAACCTCAGAAGGAACCCCGGAGCGGAAGCGAACGGTGATGTGAACAGGCCCTAACACAAAAGTTTTGTATTTTTTTAAGCTGGTTCACAAAAAAAAATAATTCCAAATTCTACTGGACCAACTGCCTATTTAGAGAGCGGCAGCAGCTCCAGGAGCGACATCATAAGGGACACACTAGGCGGATATGCTGAGTAAAACTACACAGCTTATCCCGGGAGCCGCAGGGAATTCCGCCAGCAAAACCGCACCAAATAGTGGCGCAGGTTTCGTGAGGCGTGTCCGCTGCGGGAATCCTGCAGGGAAAAAAAAGTTTAGACTTGCCCCGGCCGTAGTCCTGGTGACGCATCTCTCTCTTCTGAACGTAGCCCCGCCTCCTGGGATGACGCTGTAGACCATGTGACCGCTGCAGCAGTCACATGGGATGAAACGTCATGACAGGAGGCGGGGCTGCGCTAAGAATAGAGGATCGCGTCACCAGGACTACGGCCGGGGCAAGTCTAAACTTTTTTATAAATTTAAAAAAGTGCCTTTTTTTTTTTTTCTCATTTGTGATTTTTGCGGCAGAACCGCAGCATTTCTGCAACAGAGGAGCAGCGATCCCACAGAATACATTGACATGCGACTGCAGTCACACTGCAGGTCCATTATTTTTGCAGCGTGTGGATGAGATTTGTTCAAACCTCACCCACTCTGCTGCGACTGTGATACGCTGCGGATTTTACACAATAAAATGTGCTGCATAAAATCCGCAGCGTTCACGCCTAGTGTGTTCCTACCCTAAGGCCGGATTTACACAAGCGTGTGCTTTTTGCGCGCGCAAAAACGTGGCGTTTTGCGCTTGCAAAAGGGTCATAACAGCTCCGTGTGTCAGCAGCGTATGATGCGTGGCTGCGTGATTTTCGCGCAGCCGCCATCATTATGACACTCTGTTTGTATGTTTGTAGCACGTGGTGCTTTTCTGTTTTCATTCATAGTTTATACGGCTGCGGAAGTGCTGGGCGTGATTTTCACGCA
Source organism: Rhinoderma darwinii (assembly GCF_050947455.1). Classification (NCBI taxonomy): domain Eukaryota; kingdom Metazoa; phylum Chordata; class Amphibia; order Anura; family Rhinodermatidae; genus Rhinoderma; species Rhinoderma darwinii. The sequence goes on from NC_134698.1 coordinate 22,576,467, forward strand.
CCCATTGACTTCAATGGGTGCGTGATGCGCGAACAATGCACAAATATCGGACATGTCGTGAGTTTTACGCAGCGGACTCGAGCTGCGTGAAAATCACTGACAGTCTGCACGGCCCCATAGAGTAACATAGGTCCGTGCGAGGCGCGTGAAAATCACACACGTTTCACGGACGTATTACACGTTCGTCTGAATAATCCCTAACAATAAGGCCCAGTTCCCAGAGTTTTTGGGCCTTGATATTGACTTGGACACTGCGTCAGAATCAGCACCAAACAACTTCCAAAACCGCCCCCCATTGATTTAATCTGAAATCAATGGGAGCCAGTCGCGGAAAAAAGAAAAAGCAGCACGTCCTTTCTTGCCGCGGTTCTGCCTCTGACCTCCCATCGAAATCAATGGGAGGCAGAAAATGCATTTTTCGCTGCGTTTTCTGTCTGCTGTCCTCAATCGCCGCAGGCAAAAAACGCGGCAAGATAGTGTGGGCAGGTCAAAATCTGCCTCAAAATTCGGTGCGCGGTTCCAGGCGGTCGCCGGTGCGCATGCGCGGGAGTTTGCGGGTGCGCGTGATCGGTCGCACGGGCGGCGGTGTTTGACGGCCCCCATGCTACCCAGGGCCGCCATCAAGGGGGTATTAGGGGTACTGATGTGAGAGGCCCGGCCAAACCTAATTGAAAGGGGGGCCCGCAGCTCATGACATTCTTTTGGTGAAAAAAACGGGCCCCATTGCAGGGGCCTGTTTTTTTCTACCAAAGGCAAGTCGCGGCAGTTTGCCGGGCCCCCTTTTCAATTAGGTTTGGCCGGGCCTCTCACATCAGTATCCATAATACCCCCCCTGTTGGCGGCCCTGGGTACCATGATATAGTACTGGACGGAGTACCGTTAACAGGCGGTGCCACGGTAGGGGGGCCCAGAAAATGTAGATGTAGGGGGCCCTGAAATTCCTGATGGCGGCCCTGCTTACACAGCTCAGTCCTGGATCATAAGAGAGCGTAAAACATTTTTCTATTTTTTCACAGTTGTATCCTAGAAAAGACAAAAAATCTGAATTAGCCCAAAAATTCACAAAACCTTCACCACAAGGAGATGAAGACGGAGCAGAAGACGTAGACTTACCGGATCTCGCTTCTGTTCTGCACATCACTGGTTCTCAGCGCTGGAGGAGTCTTCATGACAATTTCAGATGGTTTAGGTGGTAAAGACCACCATGTTGGGGTGACAAAAGATGGTGAATGGGCCCCGAGCGACAGATGGAACTGAACAGGCCTCTTTCTCTCCCGGGGGTTCGGGGCCCTGATGGTAAATGGGCCCCGAGTGTCAGATGAATTAAAATGCCCACTTTCTCTTCCGGGGGTTTGAGGCCCTGGTGGTAACGGTAACCCCCGAAAGGTCCTCCATCTCCACATCCTCTGGAAGTTTGCGTCCGCGAACTTCCTTTTTGTCTTTCTTATCCTCCATATCCTCCATCTCTATATCATCAGGAAATTGACGTCCGCCAACCTCCATTTTCTCGTCCTCCTCCAAGTCCTCCATCTCTACATCATCAGGAAATTGACGTCCGCCAACCTCCATTTTCTCTACAATCCTCATCTTGAAAAACATCTTCACTATCCTCCTCTTCATCAAAGACACCTTCATGATGAGAGCCAGCAAGAGAAACCGACACCGTGGTCAATGTGTGACCCCAATTTATAGACTTGATGATGTCATAAGATGTTTACACATCCAGATTAAGAGGTGTAGAGAAAAAGAATCTGCCCGCATTCTAGATGACATCACAAGAAGCGTATCTCAGTGAACCGGTGGCCATATAAAACGTAATATGGTACAAGAATACAGACAGTAGGGTCTCACTACACCCTCTGGGGAAGTTTCTATCACCTCAAAGAATTCTCAAATCAATGTGGTCAATTCCACTGGATTTCTTAAACGTAATCACACCCATAAAACGTACAACACGGGCATTTACATATACAGTAAAAATGAAACAAAACCATTTTTTTCATAAAAAGTGGGTTTTATTTTGTACAAGTGTGAAAAAAAATACACATATGTGGTATCGCCACGATAGTAACGACCAGAGCAATAAAGTTAACATAGTATTTAAACAGCATGGTGAAGACCGTAATAAAAATAAAAAAAATACCCCCCACAAAAAATATAATAAAAGTTAATCAATATATCATATGTACCCAAAAATGGTGCCATTAAAGAAAATAACTTGTCTGGCAAAAAAAAAAGCCCTTATACAGCGATATTGACGAAACAATACAAAAATTACCGCTCTTGGAAAGCGGAGATGCAAAAACAAATTATTTTTAATGTGCAACTAAAATTTATATTCACCAAACCCGGTGAATTGCACAACAAGCAGAGCAGATGAGGCCTCTTTTAGCCTTTAAGGTTAATGGCCAGGAGCGGCGGCGTGATACAGTGATTGAAAGTCTGAATCCTACAAAACAGAGAACGGCAGGGGTCTCTGTCTTAGAGTTCAACTAGATCCGCGTCCTGATAGGCCGTATAAGCCCTAAGTCGACAAAGTCAATAGCGAGCGCAGCATCTAAGTGGTTGACAGAGGGAGGGGGCTTCTTCTATACAATAGCAGGTTATCGCGGGGGTGCCAACGGTTGCGATGGCAACTGGAGGCCTAACAATGGCCTCCTGGTCTGCCATGTACTGAAGCCTATTAGGCCCTGCCAGAATGCAGTATATTATACCAGCTAAGAGGTGATCAGATCCTCAAGTCCCCTAGTGGACCAAAAAACTAAAAAAAATGCTTTAGAAAAATAAATAAACAAAAACTGCCACTCTCTCTTTATAAAGTCATTATTAAAAAAATATATAAAACTATACACAACTGGTATTGCCACATCCATAAATACACAAAAATAATCACATCATTTATCCTGCGCGGTAAACGCTGTAAGAAAAATATAAAAAAAAATTACAGATATTCTGTTTTTGGTCACATCACCTCCAAAACATTGGAATATAAAGCTACCAAAAAAATGTACCCCAAGATGGTACCAATAAAAACTACAGCATGTCCCGCAAAAAAACGCCCTCACAGCTTTGCAGATGGAAAAAGTTATGGCTCTCAGAATATGGCGACTTTATGTAAGTGTTTTTATTGTGAAAAAGAAGTAAAACATAAAAAAAACTATATAAATTTGGAATGGCCGTAATCGCAGTGATCCGCCGAATAAAGTTAATATGTTGTTTATACCACCCGGTGAACGCTGTAAAAAAGACAATGCCCCAATGGCTGTTTTATGATCACCTTGAATCTCGAGAAATTGAATAAAAAAAACATCCTGATATGCAGGCCACAGGGGCTGGCTGGCACATTTTAGCCTGGGGTGCAAGCCCACAGCACTGGACCAAGAGTAGCGGCCCATCCTTAACCTGTTTACCTCCACCTTCACTATAAAGGCGGCAGAGGAAACTGGGCTTTAAATTGTTAAAAGACGGCAGCTGATTGTGTTTTCATGTTGGGATTGCACACGCAAACTAATCCTGCTTAGGGCCTGTTCACACCTGCGTCAGTGTTTCCGTTGAGCAGCAGAACAACAAAAATATCGTCTGGTTTCAAGTCATGGTGTCCGTGGTCATACCAAAAACAAAAGCGCAGCAGTCTGCGCTATTGTTTCCGGTATTTTTACCCAGATCTGTGATAGAACCTCCAAAGCAGATGTGAATCTGCTCTTACCGGCATATTGTTTCTGAATACTTCCGCCACACAATGATCATATAGTGAATAATATTACCATACTGTTACTGAATAAAAATACTGAACAAAACCAGGGGCGTAACTAGGAAAGATTGGGCCCCATAGCAAACTTTTGACTGGGCCCCCCCCCCCCCCCCTGAGTGTCACACAACCCCCCCTTGTAGATAGTGCCTTTTTTACAGCCCCCCCTGTAGATAACGCCATACAGCCCCCACTGTAGGGAACGCCATACAGCCCCCCTGTAGATAGCGCCATACATCCCCCTGTAGATAACGCCATACAGCCCCCCTGTAGATAACGCCATACAGCCCCCCTGTAGATAACGCCATACAGTCCCCCTGTAGATAACGCCATACAGCCCCCCTGTAGATAACGCCATACAGTCCCCCTGTAGAGAACACCATACAGCCCCCTGTAGGTAACGCCATACAGCCCCCCCTGTAGATAACGCCATACAGCCCCCCTGTAGATAACGCCATACAGCCCCCCTGTAGATAACACCATACAGCCCCCCTGTAGATAACGCCATACAGCCCCCTGTAGATAACACCATACAGCCCCCCTGTAGATAACGCCATACAGCCCCCCTGTAGATAACGCCATACAGTCCCCCTGTAGATAACGCCATACAGCCCCCCTGTAGATAACGCCATACAGTCCCCCTGTAGAGAACACCATACAGCCCCCTGTAGGTAACGCCATACAGCCCCCCTGTAGATAACGCCATACAGCCCCCTGTAGATAACGCCATACAGCCCCCCTGTAGATAACACCATACAGCCCCCCTGTAGATAACGCCATACAGCCCCCCTGTAGATAACACCATACAGCCCCCCTGTAGATAACGCCATACAGCCCCCCTGTAGATAACGCCATACAGTCCCCCTGTAGATAACGCCATACAGCCCCCCTGTAGATAACGCCATACAGCCCCCCCTGTAGATAACGCCATACAGCCCCCTGTAGATAACGCAATAGAGCCCCCCTGTAGAGAACGCCATACAGCCCCCTGTAGGTAACGCCATACAGCCCCCCCCTGTAGGTAACGCTACACGGCCCCACTGTAGGTAACGCTATACAGCCCCCCACTTTAGGTAATGCCATACAGCCCCCCCCTTGTAGGTAAGGCCATACAGCCCACCTCCTTATAGGTAACGCCATACAGCCCCCCAATGTAGGTAACACCATACAGCCCCCCCTGTAGGTAACGCCATACAGCCCCCCCTGTAGGTAACGCCATACAGCCCCCCCTGTAGGTAACGCCATACAGCCCCAAACCCCCAAAAATATCTGACCTATAGTGTGTCCTACAAAATACATGTATCCCCTATCCATAGGATAGGGGATACATGTGTGATCGCTGGCAGCGATAGGGAGAACGGGGGACCGAAAGTCCCCCAAGTTCTCCATGACTAACCTCAGACTTCAGGAGTCTGCGCAGCTCAATAGAAATGAAAGGAGCGCTGGTCACGCATGCGCACAAGCGCGACCGGCGCTCCATTCATTTCTACGGAGCTGCCGACACAGACCCCGGAAGTCCGAGGTTTGTGATGGAGAACTTCAGGGGACTTTCGGTCCCCCGTTCTCCCTATGGCTGCAAGCGATCACACATGTATCCCCTATCCTGTGGATAGGGGATACATGTCTTTTGTAGGAACAACCCCTTTAATGGCAGAGCGGGGAGATACTTCCCTGCTCTGCCATAGTGTTTAGTGGCGTCGCGCTGTAGTAGCCATAGCGGCAGCTAGCGGAGCCTCCAGCCATAGTGGGGGCCCGTACCGGCGGGCGACACGGGCCCCCTCATGCCGCGGGCCCCGTAGCAGCCGCTACGGCCGCTACGGCGGTAGTTAAGCCACTGCATAAAGTCATAGATGCCGGTCCTACACAGGGGCTCTGTGTAGGACCGGTATAAGTAATTACAGCACAGTGACATCCAGTGACGATATAGGGGTAGATACCAGTCCTATACAGGAGCCCTACAGACCATATAAGTGATTACAGTACAATGACCATATAGTGGTAGACACCGGTTCTACACAGGGGCTCTACAGGCAATATAAGTGATTAAAGTATAGTGACATCCAGTGACCATATAGTGGTAAATACTGTTCCTACACAGGTCTGTAGACCATATACAGCACAGTGACATCCAGTGACTCAGAGGTGATGTCTTCTCAGATTAGATTTGTTCATTTTACCTTTTCTTCTCCATCCTGACCAGAGCGCTATGACGACTTCTTCTAGCCACGATCGCCTCTGCAGAATTTAAAATACAGACAAGTTGGTTTCCTGCTTTTCTAGCATTCATCCCACCTATGCCGCATCCTCTAAACAAACTCATCACCCACAGTGCCCCAGATAGTAATAATGATACCCACTTTGTGCCCCACACAATAATAGTGCCCCCTTTGTGCAATCATATAGTAAACGTGCCTCCTTTATGCCCCCCATACAGTAATGCTGCCATTAACAGGCCCCCTTCTCCTCCAGGCCCAGTTGTGATTGTAGTGGTTGCTACCAGACCCAGATGGGAAAGGGACCCCCGATAACAGTGGGCTGATATTTTTATCCTCTGACAGGAGACCCTGTGGGGATGGTGGCCCTAGGCATTTGCCCAGTTTGACCCCCTCCTAACACCAGCCCAGTAGAAAAGTGTTCTAACAGACGTCACAGGTGTAGCGCAGCCATGGGGGTGGTCATGAGAATGATGGGGTCCTAAAAATCTACTGGTGGACCTGCCCAGGCCAGCTCACCCCTCGCAGGCCAGAGGGGAACATTACATTAGTTTCATGAGGTCATTATGAAGGCCCTAATATTTGGGAACCAGGTAGGGGAGGGCCCGACCACATCTGCCCGAAGCGAGGGCACCCGGTTTATACTAGCACAATATTTTCCCAGCAACGTTTTCTAAACTGTAAAGAAGGAAAGGATCTAAAAAGAAGCAGAGCGTGTCAGAAAAGAGGGATAAGAAAGGACACCATCTATCAGTGAAACACCTGCCCCATAATACCTGGCTTGTTCATACAGAATTGCATCCTATCTTGCCACACATCTATGTATTATATATATTATTAAAGGCCCCCTAATAAAGGCCCCCTGGTCAGCCATCTTTGTACTCCTTTGAAGCCCTGCCAGAATGATGCATGTTATGGCAGCCTGGGGGCCTCTTGCAGGGCTTTAAAGGAGACTGTCAGTATAGCGATATACTGCAATACATTAGTATTGCAGTATATCATGTAAGCGATCCAATGATCGCTGGTTTAAGTCCTCTAGGGGGACTAATAAGAAAAAAAAACAGTTAAAGTTTTTCTTAAGGTTCCAAAAAAAAATGTTTAAAGTTCAAAAACCCCTTTTTCCCATTTTTATTCCATAAAGCAATGTTAAAAAAAAAATTAACGTTAACATAACTAGTGTCGCCGCGTCCATAAAAGTCTGAACTATCATAATATAGCGTTATTTAACTCGCTTGGTGAAAGCTGTAAAAAAAAACTATATATATATATATAGAAAATGTAAAAAGCAAATTGCTGGTTCGTGGCTTAGCGCGCAGCGAGAGCGGTCGCATGTTCTAGGAGCTCCGCAGTGAACCCGCGCCAATGTTATCCTGCAGACATCCTGAGGCTTCCTAAGGCTTTAAAAATACCGTCCAAACGATCTAGACGGTCGAGGGTGACTACCGGAGCCAGTATGAGCCCCACCAGAGGTCAGTCGGCCGCGGAGAAGCTGCAAGGCTTTGCACGGGGTGAGGGGCAAGATGGCGGCCGCCCTCCTCTGCCTCAGCGCTCTAAAGGAGGAGAAGCATGCTAAAACACGATTTTACGCCTGACACGCAGGCTACCGGAAATTACTTATAATGGGGCAAAAGTCTCTATATTCCCTGACCTCGGCTGACTTGCAAAAGAGACGTGCGACATTTCTTGCTGTTAAGAGGCGCCTGAGAGATCTGGGTATTCCATACTCCATGTCATATCCAGCTAGGTTGCGAATTGTGGATGGAGAAAGATCCGTTTTTTTTCAACTCCCCGCAGGATGCTGATGAATGGGTGAGAAACAAGCGCCCACCTCGACGGAACTAATTCTGCCTGATAACACAGATGGAGTTTCGTGTAAGGATGACTGATGATGTTGGGCTATTCTGAATCACCGGACTTCCATGACTAATCGTAGGATTTCGGGAACATTCCATTCTGATGGTGATCTGGACTGGGTCTGACAGAGATCGGTTAGACCTACTGCCTGGCTAGTGCGACTTTTTGTGTCCTTGGATTTGTGGGGCGCCATACCTGAGGAGGCTGCCGCACGTCCCCTTAATGGTGGAAGCTTAACTAAGTTGCTGTTTGGCGCGGGTATTACCCCCGTATACTTAAATGCCACGTTTTTGGGCACGCTCCGGCAATGTAACATGCATCTACATGCATTGTCGGTATTGTTCTACTATTTACAATCTGTTCTTTTGGGTTCTAGGTTGGAATGTGCCTTGGGTGCGGGCAGTTATGATACTACTCATGTACAAATGTAAACGCATAAGGGATGCACCGAATAATTATCAGCTGCTTCTGAGAAAGGCGGGATTGTTGATGTATATCAGGCATTGTGGATCTCTCCTACATGTGAGAAGTATATTTTATGAATGTCTTCTTTAACTGTAATGTCGTGAAATGTGAGGGGTATGGGCAGCCCGCAGAAGAGAGTAATATTGTATGGTTATATTCGCAAAGTTAACCCTCATATATTGTGCCTCCAGGAGACGCATTTAACACCTGCTAAAATGAAAACTGTTCTTAGGCCCTGGGTCCAGTGGTCTAGCCACTCATATCACACATCGTACTCGAGGGACGTTTCCATTTTGGTACACAAATCTGTGAGATGGGAAGCTATCCATACTAAAACCGATAGTGAGGGCAGATATGTATTTGTGTATGCTCTCATAGAAAATGTTCCTTATGTTTTATTGGGCATGTACATTCCTCCGCCAGCATCTTTACAGATTTTGCATATGGCGGCTACCTTTGCTGCAACATATCCGACCGCTAAAGTGTTGGCCATGGGAGATTTTAACATAGTTGTGAACTCCAGTCTGGATAGGTTTAGTGCTGCTTCTGGCAGGACCGAGTACCCCCGCCATATCTGTACTGGGTCTACTGTTTGTTGAGATGGGATGGACGGATCTTTACCGATATAAACACCCAACAACTAAAGTGTATTCCTGTCACTCCCTAGGCAGAAACTCCCTATCCCGCATAGACTATATGGTGATAAATTCTCTCATTGCACCTTTGGTTGAATCTGTCCCTTATAAATGTAGAGCGGCGTTTGATCATTCACCTATGGTGACCAGCTTTAGTCTCCCTGGCCCCTCCTTACCTAGGAGCTGGAAAATACACCCCTTTTGGTTGACCCTGACAGGCCCTCAGGATAGGATCCCTGATTAACTGGAGGTATTTAATATAGAAAATAGCACTTTTGAAAATTCCAGCATTGCATGGGATACTGTGAAGGCCTATCTTAGAGGGTGTCTCCGGTCCACTGTTTCCTATTTAAAAAAGGACTCTTCCAGAATTGAGTCAGAGTTGGAGAAGCAATGCGCAGCTCTAGAGGGTAAATACACTGCTGATCCCACTGACAGAAATAAAGATTTATGGCTGCAAATTGGGCGGAAATACCTATTACTGCTACAGGAAAAGGCAAATAGGAAGATATTTTTGCGAAGCAATCGTATTTTGAGTTGGGTAACCAGTCCAGCAAACTCTTGGCCCACTTAATCCATCAAAACTCTAAAAGCCCGGCTATTCTCAAAATTCACAGTAACTCTGGGGATTGTTTGACGGACTCCCAAGGAATAGCCGAGGCATTTGTGCAGTTTTACAGGGAGCTATATACCTTTCAATCCAGTTATGATATGTCTGAGTTTCAGTCCTATATGGATGGTATTTCATTCCCAACACTGAGTGTAGAAGGTAGAGCAGCCCTGGAAGCTGATGTGACTGAGGAGAAGATACGGGAATCCTTGAAAGGTATGTCAAAGGGGAAAGCATCGGGTCCTGATGGGAACCCTATAGAGGCATACCACAAATACTCAGACCATCTCATTCCCTCACTATGCGCTATGTTTTCTTATGCCCTTGGTGTGGGGCAATTACCAGATAGCATGTATGATGCCACTATTATTGTCCTGTTAAAACCTGATAAAGACCCTATGGAATGTGGCTCCTATCGTCCGATATCGTTATTACACAATGACTACAAACTACTTACTAAAATTCTGGCAAACAGACTTAATAAAGTCATTTCCCAAGTTATTCATGATGACCAGTCCGGCTTTATGCCAGGGAAGTCTACCTCCGATAACATCCGGAGGGTGCAGATTCTTGCTCAGATAGGGGGTGCTATAAAGGCTGATTGGGCAATGGCGTCTCTGGACGCTGCGAAAGCCTTTGATTCCATTGAATGGGTATACCTGCTGTAGACTTTGGAGAGGTTTGGGTTTGGTCCACAGTTCCTTTGATGGATTTCGCTCCTATACAAGGCGCCGAGGGCACAAATTCTGGTGAATGGTGAACTATCCCCATATTTCAGTTTACAGAGAGGTACTAGGCAGGGATGTCCGTGCTCTCCCCATTGCTTTTCGCTCTTGCTATTGAACCATTATCTATACGTATACGACAACACCCTGCGTACAAAGGGATTTGTTTGGGGGGCAGGGAGGATAGAATTGGCTTATTTGCAGACGACATGGTTCTTTTTACGTCCCAGCCAATTGTGACATTACCCCAGGCGATTACTACTCTGGAGATATTTGGGAGGTTCGCTGGACTCCATATCAACTGGACTAAGTCTTTTTTTATGCCCTTACAGGGGGTGGGATGGCCAGACTCCATACATGGCTTACGGGTGGTTTCCTCATTTAAATACCTAGGTATTATTATCAATCGGGATCATGGGGATGATCATTCCACTAATATATTGCCGCTACTGGAATACGTAAAGGTTACGTTTAGGATCTGGAGCGCTCTTCCCCTAGCAGTGACTGGCAGAATAAACTTAATTAAAATGGTCGTTCTTCCCAAATGTCTTTATGTCCTCGAACACGCAGCGACACCAGTGTTTAAAACATTTTTCAAGCAGATACATGCCTTATTTCCAGCATTTATTTGGGGTTCCAATCGATCTAAGCTCAGTCTCACTACTTTGCAGCGTCCCAAAACATTAGGAGGAGCAGCCTTGCCAGATCTCTACCTCTATTATTTGGCGGGGCAATTAAGATATTTGAAAGTTTGGGTCGCCAACATGACCTTGCCGAATAGGGAACATCATCTGGCGTTTCATCTGCAAATGACCACTCTCTGGCCAGTATTAGAGGGGTCCCTGACTGCAATTCAAAATGTATTGCCCATTCATAGGGTGGCGTCTCAGGTGTGGATGGCTGCGAAAAGCATTTATGGGTACTCTGATGTACAAACTGATATGCCGTTATGGTTTAACCCACTCCTCTCCCAGATGTCAGATGCTTTGTCTCCCTCCTTTTGGATTCAGCACGGGGTATGCACTGTTGGGGATATGTATGAGGATAATATTCTTAAATCGTTTACACAACTGCAGTCTGGCTTTGCAATACCTAGGACTGCCTTTTACAGATACCTACAATTGTGCCATGCTCTCGGGGCCCAGTACCCTTCCTCTGACACGGCATTCTCGCAATTTCCTCTGATAGGAATTTTTAGATCCAAAGGCACCAGAGGTTTGATATCTGCCATATACACATCTCTCATATCGACCAAATTAGCCAGAACACCCCTGCAGGTAAAAGACAAATGGACTACACAGATACCTGACCTTACGGAAGGGGATTGGGACGAGATCCTATCCTCACCACTATTTGTGTCTCCAGCCGCTAACAATAGGATGATACAAATATCCATAATCCATCAAAGTTACCTTACTCCTGTTAGATTACACAAAATGGGTAGATACCCGAGCACGGAATGTCACAGGTGCCGGTACCCTAGGTCAGACTTTTGGCACATGATCTGGGCATGTCCATTTATTTCCTCTTTTTGGGAAGAGGTAGTTGGGGCAGCTACTGGAATTCTGCATATACCAGTCCCAGTTAGTCCACAAGTTTGTTTGTTTGGTATGCTACAGGATGAACATTGGCCTCATTATTTGAAAATATTCCTCCTCCCACTACGGCTAAATGGAAATCACTTGTGAATTCTATCATTCCGTATGAGAGGATAATGTATAGACAGAGAGGATGCATTGATAAATTCTATAAGATATGGGAAGCCTGGTGTGACTCTGCGGTGACTCAGTATACCCCACACAGGTATAATGACCTCCGCCGGTCATTGACACACAATTGAAGCTACTGGGTTGTGGATCTACAGTATATAATTCATAAAATAGTGTCTTGATTTGTTTTGTTTTTTGCCTTTGGATACATGTTAAATGTCTGAATACATGTCTGTATTTCTCCTTTATTTGAAATGTTGGTGTGTTATGTCTCACACACATCTCTGCCTTATTTTCTGTATTATGTGCATGGCATGATTGCATTTGTACTACGATTCTTCAATAAAACGAGTTTACAAAAAAAAAAAAGTAAATTGCTGTTTTTTGGTCACCTTAGCGCTCCAAACAAATAGAATAAAAAGTGATCAAAAAGTCGCTTGTACCCCAAAATGGTATCGGTGAAAACTACAGCTCGCCCCGCAAAATGTAAGCCCTCACACCGGTATAGTGACGGAAAAATAAAAAAAAGTTATGGCTCTCAGAATAAGGTGACACAAAACATTATTTTTCTTAGGGGGGATTCACACGAGCGTGTATTCGGTCCGTGCGGGCCGCGTGGTTTTCACGCGCCACGCATCGACCAATACAAGTCTATGGGGCAGTACAGACAGTCCGTGCTTTTTGAGCAGCGTTTGTTCGCTGCGTACAAAACGCGACAGGTTCAATAACTCTGCGTATTTCGCGCATCACGCACCCATTGAAGTCAATGGGTGCGTGAAAACCACGCAGGTTGCACGGAAGCACTTCCGTGCGAACCGACTGAAACAGCGCACCAGCTGTCAAAAGGATGAATGTAAACAGAAAAGCACCACGTGCTTTTCTGTTTCCGAACATCCAAACGGAGTGTCTTTGAGATGAGCGAACCCGGACAAGTGAACCGAACTTCACCGGGTTCGGCCGAACTCGTTTTGGCCGAACCCGGCAAAAAAATGTCCGGTACGCGACGTCAGGACATAGTCACTGTCCAGGGTGCTGAAAGAGTTAAACTGTTTCAGCAACATGGACAGTGACTACCGATTCCAAAAAACATGAACTTGTAAAAAAAAACGAAGTTCTGACTTACCGATAACTCCCGGCTTCTTCCTCCAGTCTAACCTCCCGGGATGACAATTCAGTCCAAGTGACAGCTGCAGCCAATCACAGGCCAAGCACAGGCTGCAGCGGTCACATGGACTGCCGCGTCATTCAGGGAGGTGGGGCCCGATGTCAAGAGAGGCGCGTCACCAAGGACGCGTCACCAAGGCAACGGCCGGGAGGGCAGATCTCGGTAAGTACTTTCTTTTTTTTTTTTTTTTTAACAGGTTGCTGTATATTGTGTTCGGCATTCACTGTCGAGGGTGCTGAAAGTGTTACTGCCGATCAGTTAGCTCTTTCAGCACCTTGGACAGTGACGGGCGTCGACTAGCCTCATCTCTATGATGGCGGCTGCGCGAAAATCACGCAGCCGCGCATCATACACGGATGACACACGCAGCAAATGTCAAATGGTTTTTGCGCGCGCAAAACGCAGCGTTGTTTGCGCGCGCAAAAACGCAACGTCCGTCTGTATCTGCCCTTAGGCAAATAGTTTTATTTTTTCTAAAAGTGGTAAAACATAAAACAAACATAACAATGTGGTATCGCCGTAATCGTATCAACCTGTAGAATAAGGTAAACATGTAGTTTTTTTTACCGCCTGATGGACGCCGTTAAAACAAAACCCCCCAAAAAATGGCGTAATTGCTGTTTTTTTGCCTTTTTCACATTACAAATAATTTTTGATTCAGCTTCCCAGTATATTATGCTGTAGAATAAATGGCGCCATGAAAAACTACAACTTGTCCCGCAAAACACAAGCCCTCATAAGGCTACGTCGACGAAAAAATATAAAAAAAAGTTATGGCTTTTGGAAGGCGGGAAGGAAAAGGCTAAAATGAAAAAACTCAAATTGGCCGTGTACTTAAGGGGTTAAAGTTTATTCAGTATACAGTAAAGATTTCTACAACTTTCTAATATACTTTGTGTTTCATTGTTCGGTCATTTAGAGACTAAAAATCTGTGACAGGACCCATCAGGCCATCGTGGGAACGGGTAAGGTGAGCTTTATTTTTGTTAGTGCACAGGGGGCCTAACTTTTCTATGGTAAAACACAGGGGCCTAACTTATCTATAGTAAAACACAGGGGGCCTAACTTATCTATGGTAAAACACAGGGGCCTAACTTATCTATGGTAAAACACAGGGGGCCTAACTTATCTATGGTAAAACACAGGGGGCCTAACTTATCTATGGTAAAACACTGGGGGCCTAACTTATCTATGGTAAAACACAGGGGCCTAACTTATCTATGGTAAAACACAGGGGCCTAACTTATCTATGGTAAAACACAGGGGGCCTAACTTATCTATGGTAAAACACAGGGGTGCCTAACTTATCTATGGTAAAACACAGGGGGCCTAACTTATCTATGGTAAAACACAGGGGGCCTAACTTATCTATGGTAAAACACAGGGGCCTAACTTATCTATGGTAAAACAAAGGGGGCCTAACTTATCTATGGTAAAACACAGGGGGCCTAACTTATCTATGGTAAAACACAGGGGCCTAACTTATCTATGGTAAAACACAGGGGACCTAACTTATCTATGGTAAAACACAGCGGGCCTAACTTTTTATTTTTGGTGTCTAGTTTCTTCCATTTTACTGCCGCTGCTGCCGAGTAAGTTGCACCGCAAAGGGGTCACTAAGACCATGTTCACACGGTGGATTTTGCTTGGTGGGTCCCGCTGCAAAATCGGCAGCAGAATTATTCCTGCCGTCAACCAAAAGATTCCTACTCCCATTCACTTCAGATCGGGCAGGACGCTTCTTTTGTCCACTAGTTGAAAAAATCAGCTAGCGGTAAAAAGAAGCATCCGCCTCACACTGAAATAGAGATCTGCAGAACATTGCTCTCTCCTCTCTACCTCCTGACAGATACATAGTGATATATTCTGCAGATTATTGCCCAACTGACTTCTCTAGAGATCTGCAGAACATTGCTCCTCTACCTCCTGACAGATACATAGTGATATATTCTGCAGATTATTACACCACTGACTTCTCTAGAGTTCTGCAGAACATTGCTCCTCTAACTCCTGACAGATACATAGTGATATATTCTGCAGATAATTACACAACTGACCTCTCTGGAGATCTGCAGCACATTGCTCCTCTACCTCCTGACAGATACATAGTGATATATTCTGCAGATTATTACACCACTGACTTCTCTAGAGATCTGCAGAACGTTGATCCTCTAACTCCTGACAGATACATAGTGATATATTCTGCAGATTATAACACCACTGACCTCTCTAGAGATCTGCAGAACATCGCTCCTCTAACTCCTGACAGATACATAGTGATATATTCTGCAGATTATTACACCACTGACCTCTCTAGAGATCTGCAGAACATCGCTCCTCTAACTCCTGACAGATACATAGTGATATATTCTGCAGATTATTACACCACTGACCTCTCTAGAGATCTGCAGGACATTGCTCCTCTACCCCTGACAGATACATAGTGATATATTCTGCAGATTATTACACCACTGACCTCTCTAGAGATCTGCAGAACATTGCTCCTCTACCTCCTGACAGATACATAGTGATATATTCTGCAGATTATTACACCACTGACCTCTCTAGAGATCTGCAGAACATCGCTCCTCTAACTCCTGACAGATACATAGTGATATATTCTGCAGATTATTACACCAGTGACCTCTCTAGAGATCTGCAGGACATTGCTCCTCTACCCCTGACAGATACATAGTGATATATTCTGCAGATTATTACACCACTGACTTCTCTAGAGATCTGCAAAACATCGCTCCTCTAACTCCAGACAGATACATAGTGATATATTCTGCAGATTATTACACCACTGACCTCTCCGGAGATCTGCAGAACATTGCTCCTCTACCTCCTGACATACATAGTGATATATTTTGCAGATTATTACACCACTGACCTCTCTAGAGATCTGCAGAACATTGCTCCTCTACCTCCTGACATACATAGTGATATATTCTGCAGATTATTACACCACTGACCTCTCTAGAGATCTGCAGAACATTGCTCCTCTACCTCCTGACAGATACATAGTGATATATTCCGCAGATTATTACACCACTGACCTCTCTAGAGATCTGCAGAACATCGCTCCTCTAACTCCTAAAAGATACATAGTGATATATTCTGCAGATTATTACACCACTGACCTCTCTAGGGATCTGCAGGACATTGCTCCTCTACCCCTGACAGATACATAGTGATATATTCTGCAGATTATTACACCACTGACTTCTCTAGAGATCTGCAGAACATCGCTCCTCTAACTCCTGACAGATACATAGTGATATATTCTGCAGATTATTACACCACTGACCTCTCTAGAGATCTGCAGAACATCGCTCCTCTAACTCCTGACAGATACATAGTGATATATTCTGCAGATTATTACACCACTGACCTCTCTAGAGATCTGCAGGACATTGCTCCTCTACCCCTGACAGATACATAGTGATATATTCTGCAGATTATTACACCACTGACCTTTCTAGGGATCTGCAGAACATTGCTCCTCTACCTCCTGACAGATACATAGTGATATATTCTGCAGATTATTACACCATTGACCTCTCTAGAGATCTGCAGAACATTGCTCCTCCACCTCGTAACATATATATAGTGATATATTCTGCAGATTATTACACCACTGACCTCTCTAGAGATCTGCAGAACATTGCTCCTCTACCTCCTGACAGATACATACTGATATATTGTGCAGATTATTACACCACTGACCTCTCTGGAGATCTGCAGAACATTGCTCCTCTACCTCCTGACAGATACATAGTGATATATTCTGCAGATTATTACACCACTGACCTCTCTAGAGATCTGCAGAACAACATCGCTCCTCTAACTCCTGACAGATACATAGTGATATTTTCTGCAGATTATTACACCACTGACCTCTCTAGAGATCTGCAGAACATTGCTCCTCTACATCCTGACAGATACAAACTGATATATTCTGCAGATTATTACACCACTGACCTCTCTAGAGATCTGCAGAACATTGCTCCTCTACCCCTGACAGATACATAGTGATATATTCTGCAGATTATTACACCACTGACCTCTCTAGAGATCTGCAGAACATTGCTCCTCTACCTCCTGACAGATACATAGTGATATATTCTGCAGATTATTATACCACTGACCTCTCTAGAGATCTGCAGAATATTGCTCCGCTACCTCCTGACAGATACATAGTGATATATTCTGCAGATTATTACACCACTGACCTCTCTATAGATCTGCAGGACATCGCTCCTCTACCTCCTGACAGATACATAGTGATATATTCTGCAGATTATTACACCACTGACCTCTCTATAGATCTGCAGAACATTGCTCCTCTACCTCCTGACAGATACATAGTGATATATTCTGCAGATTACTACACCACTGACCTCTCTGGAGATCTGCAGAACATTACTCCTCTACCTCCTGACAGATACTTAGTGATATATTCTGCAGATTATTACACCACTGACCTCTTTGGAGATCTGCAGAACATCGCTCCTCTACCTCCTGACAGATACATAGTGATATATTCTGCAGATTATTACACCACTGACCTCTCTAGAGATCTGCAGAACATTGCTCCTGTACCTCCTGATAGATACAGAGTGATATATTCTGCAGATTATTACACCACTGACTTCTCTGGAGATCTGCAGAATATTGCTCTGTCCTCTCTACCTGCTGATAGATACTTATTGATATATTCTGCAGATTATTACACCTGACTTTTCCACACCCTTATGATCCCTGTAGATAAAAGGCTCCCTGGATAAATTCCCCAATATATATATGAAAACACTGAAAATTGTAAAGAAAATATATGTTTATTCCAGAATCCAGTAGAATTGCTGTGCGGTTTTCTCCGGCCCTTTAACATGTGATGATCTGTGACATGAAGAAGAGGAGGGTCCTTCTTCACACGTGGATATGGCCGCCAGTCCACCCTTACACAGCTCAGTCCTGGATCATAAGACAGCGTAAAACATTTTTCTATTTTTTCACAGTTGTATCCTAGAAAAGACAAAAAATCTGAATTAGCCCAAAAATTCACAAAACCTTCACCACAAGGATATGAAGACGGAGCAGAAGACGTCGGACTTACCGGATCTCGCTTCTGTTCTGCACATCACTGGTTCTCAGCGCTGGAGGAGTCTTCATGACAATTTCAGATGGTTTAGGTGGTAAAGACCACCATGTTGGGGTGACAAAAGATGGTGAATGGGCCCCGAGCGACAGATGGAACAGAACAGGCCTCTTTCTCTCCCGGGGGTTCGGGGCCCTGATGGTAAATGGGCCCCGAGTGGCAGATGGAATTAAAATGCCCACTTTCTCTTCCGGGGGTTTGAGGCCCTGGTGGTAACGGTAACCCCTGAAAGGTCCTCCATCTCCACATCCTCTGGAAGTTTGCGTCCGCGAACTTCCTTTTTGTCTTTCTTATCCTCCATATCCTCCATCTCTATATCATCTGGAAATTGGCGTCCGCCAACCTCCATTTTCTCATCCTCCTCCACGTCCTCCATCTCTATATCATCGGGAAATTGACGTCCGCCAACCTCCATTTTCTCTACAATCCTCATCTTGAAAAACATCTTCACTATCCTCCTCTTCATCAAAGACACCTTCATGATGAGAGCCAGCAAGAGAAACCGACACCGTGGTCAATGTGTGACCCCAATTTATAGACTTGATGATGTCATAAGATGTTTACACATCCAGATTAAAAAGTGTAGAGAAATAGAATCTGCCCACGTTCTAGATGACATCACAAGAAGCGAATCTCAGTGATCCGGTGGCCATATAAAACGTAATATGGTACAAGAATACAGACAGTAGGGTCACACTACACCCTCTGGGGAAGTTTCTATCATCTCAAAGAATTCTCAAATCAATGTGGTCAATTCCACTGGTTTCTTAAACGTAAACGCACCCATAAAACGTACAACACGGGCATTTACATATACAGTGAAAATTAAACAAAACCATTTTTTTCATAAATATTGATTTTATTTTGTACAAGTGGGAAAAAAAATACACATATGTGGTATCACCACGATCGTAACGACCAGAGCAATAAAGTTAACACATTATTTAAACAGCATGGTGAAGACCGTAAAAAAATAAAAAAAATTCAAAAAACATGGCAAAAGTGTTGTTTTTTTTGAACTTATCCGGCCAAAAAGAAAAAAAATCCCTTATACAGTGATATTGACGACACAATACAAAAATTACCGCTCTTGGAAAGCGGAGATGTAAAAACAAATTATTTTTGTTTAAAAATATTTTTAATGTGCAACTAAAATTTATATTCACCCAACCCGGTGAATTGCACAACAAGCAGAGCAGATGAGGCCTCTTTTAGCCTTTAAGGTTAACGGCCAGGAGCGGCGGCGTGATGCAGTGATTGAAAGTCTGTATCCTACAACGGCAGGGGTCTCTGTCATAGATTTCAACTAGATCCGCATCCTGATAGGCCGTATAAGCCCTAAGTCGACAAAGTCAATAGCGAGCGCAGCATCTAAGTGGTTGACAGAGGGAGGGGGCTTCTTCTATACAATAGCAGGTGATCGCGGGGGTGCCAATGGTTGCTATGGCAACTGGAGGCCTAACAATGGCCTCCTGGTCTGCCATGTACTGAAGCCTATTAGGCCCTGCCAGAATGCAGTATATTATACCAGCTAAGAGGTGATCGGATCCTCAATTCCCCTAGTGGAACATAAAACTAAAAAGAATGCTCTAGAAAATTCAAAAAACAAAAATTGCCACTCTCTCTTTATAAAGTCATTATTAAAAAAATATATAAAACTATACACATCTGGTATTGCCACATCCATAAATACACAAAAATAATCACATAATTTATCCTGCGCGGTAAACGCTGTAAGAAAAATATTTTAAAAGAATACCGATATTCTGTTTTTTGGTCACATCACCTCCAAAACATTGGAATATAAAGCTACCAAAAAAATGTACCCCAAGATGGTGCCAATAAAAACTACAGCATGTCCCGCAAAAAACGCGCCCTCACAGCTCTGTGGATGGAAAAATAAAAAGTTATGGCTCTCAGAATATGGCGACTTTATGTAAGTGTTTTTATTGTGAAAAAGAAGTAAAACATTAAAAAAAACTATATAAATTTGGAATGGCCGTAATCGCAGTTATCCGCCGAATAAAGTTACATGTCGTTTATACCACCCGGTGAACGCTGCAAAAAAGACAATGCCCCAATTGCTGTTTTATGATCACCTTGAATGTCGAGATTTAATAAAAATAATATCCTGATGTGCAGGCCACAGGGGCTGGCTGGCACATTTTAGCCTGGGGTGCAAGCCCACAGCACTGGACCAAGAGTAGTGGCCCGTCCTTAACCTGTTTACCTTCACCTTCGCTATAAAGGCGGCAGAGGAAACTGGGCTTTAAATTGTTAAAAGACGGCAGCTGGTTGTGTCTTCATGTTGGGATTGCACACGCAAACTAATCCCGCTTAGGGCCTGTTCACACCTCCGTCAGTGTTTCCGTTGAGCAGCAGAACAACAAAAATATTGTCTGGTTTCAAGTCATGGTGTCCGTGGTCATACGAAAAACAAAAGCGCAGCAGGCTGCGCTATTGTTTCCGGTATTTTTACCCAGATCTGTGATAGAACCTCCAAAGCAGATGTGAATCTGCTCTTACCGGCATATTGTTTCTGAATACTTCCGCCACACAATGATCATATAGTGAATAATATTACCATACTGTTACTGAATAAAAACACTGAACAAAACCAGGGGCGTAACTAGGAAAGATTGGGCCCCATAGCAAACTTTTGACTGGGCCCCCCCCCTCCCCTGAGTGTCACATAACCCCCCCTTGTAGATAGTGCCTTTTTTACAGCCCCCCCTGTAGATAACGCCATACAGCCCCCACTGTAGAGAACGCCATACAGCCCCCCTGTAGATAGCGCCATACATCCCCCTTTAGATAACGCCATACAGCCCCCCTGTAGATAACACCATACAGCCCGCCTGTAGATAACGCCATACAGCCCCCTGTAGATAACGCCATACAGCCCCCCTGTAGATAGCGCCATACATCCCCCTGTAGATAACGCCATACAGCCCCCCTGTAGATAACGCCATACAGCCCCCCCTGTAGATAACGCCATACAGCCCCCACTGTAGAGAACGCCATACAGCCCCCTGTAGATAACGCCATACAGCCCCCCCTGTAGATAACGCCATACAGCCCCCCTGTATATAACGCCATACAGCCCCCCTGTAGATAACGCCATACAGCCCCCACTGTAGAGAACGCCATACAGCCCCCTGTAGGTAACGCCATACAGCCCCCCCTGTAGGTAACGCTATACAGCCCCACTGTAGGTAACGCTATACAGCCCCACTGTAGGTAACGCTATACAGCCCCCCCTTTAGGTAACGCCATACAGCCCCCCCTTGTAGGTAACGCCATACAGCCCCCCAATGTAGGTAACGCCATACAGCCCCCCTGTAGGTAACGCCATACAGCCCCCCCTGTAGGTAATGCCATACAGCCCACCCCCTTGTAGGTAACGCCATACAGCCCCCCAATGTAGGTAACGCCATACAGCCCCCCCTGTAGGTAACGCCATACAGCCCACCCCCTTGTAGGTAACGCCATACAGCCCCCCAATGTAGGTAACGCCATACAGCCCCCCCTGTAGGTAACGCCATACAGCACCCCCCTGTAGGTAACGCCATACAGCCCACCCTCTTGTAGGTAACGCCATACAGCCCCCCAATGTAGGTAACGCCATACAGCCCCCCCTGTAGGTAACGCCTTACAGCCCCCCCCCCTGTAGGTAATGCCATACAGCCCCCCCCTGTAGGTAACACCATACAGCCCCCCCTGTAAATAACGCCATACAGCCCCAACCCCCCAAAACTATCTGACCTATAGTGTGTCCTACAAAAGACATGTATCCCCTATCCACAGGATAGGGGATGCATGTGTTATCGCTGGCAGCGATAGGGAGAACGGGGGACCAAAAGTCCCCCAAGTTCTCCGTGACTAACCTCAGACTTCAGGAGTCTACGCAGCTGAATAGAAATTAAAGGAGCGCTGGTCACGCATGCGCACAAGCGCGACCGGCGCTCCATTCATTTCTACGGAGCTGCCGACACAGACCCCGGAAGTCCGAGGTTTGTGATGGAGAACTTCAGGGGACTTTCGGTCCCCCGTTCTCCCTATGGCTGCAAGCGATCACACATGTATCCCCTATCCTGTGGATAGGGGATACATGTCTTTTGTAGGAACAACCCCTTTAATGGCAGAACGGGGAGATACCTCCCTGCTCTGCCATAGTGTTTAGTGGCGTCGCGCTGTAGTAGCCATAGCGGCAGCTAGCAGAGCCTCCGGCCATGGTGGGGCCCCGTACCGGCGTGCGACACGGGCCCCCTCATGCTGCGGGCCCCGTAGCAGCCGCTACGGCCGCTACGGCGGTAGTTACGCCACTGAATATAGTCATAGATGCCGGTCCTACACAGGGGCTCTGTGTAGGACCGGTATAAGTAATTACAGCACAGTGACATCCAGTGACGATATAGGGGTAGATACCAGTCCTATACAGGAGCCCTACAGACCATATAAGTGATTAAAGTACAATGACCATATAGTGGTAGATACCGGTTCTACACAGGGGCTCTACAGACCATATAAGTGATTAAAGTACAGTGACATCCAGTGACCATATAGTGGTAAATACTGGTCCTACACATGAGGTCTGTAGACCATATACAGCACAGTGACATCCAGTGACTCAGAGGTGACGTCTTCTCAGATTAGATTTGTTCATTTTCCCTTTTCTTCTCCATCCTTCCTAGAGCGCTATGACGACTTCTTCTAGCCACGATCGCCTCTGCAGAATTTAAAATACAGACAAGTTGGTTTCCTGCTTTTCTAGCATTCATCCCACCTATGCCCCATCCTCTAAACAAACTCGTCACCCACAGTGCCCCAGATAGTAATAATGATACCCACTTTGTGCCCCACACAATAATAGTGCCCCTTTGTGCAATCATATAGTAAACGTGCCTCCTTTATGCCCCCCATACAGTAATGCTGCCATTAACAGGCCCCCTTCTCCTCCAGGCCCAGTTGTGATTGTAGTGGTTGCTACCAGACCCAGATGGGAAAGGGACCCCCCGATAACAGTGGGCTGATATTTTTATCCTCTGACAGGAGACCCTGTGGGGATGGTGGCCCTGGGCATTTGCCCAGTTTGACCCCCTCCTAACACCAGCCCAGTAGAAAAGTGTTCTAACAGACGTCACAGGTGTAGCGCAGCCATGGGGGTGGTCATGGGAATGATGGGGTCCTAAAAATCTACTGGTGGACCCGCCCAGCCCAGCTCACCCCTGGCAGGCCAGAGGGGATCATTACATTAGTTTCATGAGGTCATTATGAAGGCCCTAATATTTTGGAACCAGGTAGGGGAGGGCCCGACCACATCTGCCCGAAGCGAGGGCGCCCGGTTTATACTAGGACAATACTTTCCCAGCAACGTTTTCTAAACTGTAAAGAAGGAAAGGATCTAAAAAGAAGCAGAGCGTGTCAGAAAAGAGGGATAAGAAAGGACACCATCTATCAGTGAAACACCTGCCCCATAATACCTGGCTTGTTCACACAGAATTGCATCATAACTTGCCACACATCTATGTATTATATATATTATTAAAGGCCCCCTAATAAAGGCCCCCTGGTCAGCCATCTTTGTACTCCTTTGAATCCCTGCCTCTTGCAGGGCTTTAAAGGAGACTGTCAGTATAGCAATATACTGCAATACATTAGTATTGCAGTATATCATGTAAGCGATCCAATGATCGCTGGTTCAAGTCCTCTAGGGGGACTAATAAGAAAAAAAAACAGTTAAAGTTTTTCTTAATGTTCCAAAAAAAAAAATGTTTAAAGTTCAAACACCCCTTTTTCCCATTTTTTCCATAAAGCAATGTTAAAAAAAAAATTAACGTTAACATAACTAGTGTCGCCGCGTCCATAAAAGTCTGAACTATCATAATATAGCGTTATTTAACTCGCTTGGTGAAAGCTGTAAAAAAAAAAAATATATATATATAAAATGTAAAAAGCAAATTGCTGGTTCGTGGCTTAGCGCGCAGCGAGAGCGGTCGCATGTTCTAGGAGCTCCGCAGTGAACCCGCGCCAATGTTATCCTGCAGACATCCTGAGGCTTCCTAAGGCTTTAAAAATACCGTCCAAACGATCTAGACGGTCGAGGGTGACTACTGGAGCCAGTATGAGCCCCACCAGAGGTCAGTCGGCCGCGGAGAAGCTGCAAGGCTTTGCACGGGGTGAGGGGCAAGATGGCGGCCGCCCTCCTCAGCCTCAGCGTTCTAAAGGAGGAGAAGCATTCTAAATTGCAATGACCGGGACACGATTTTACGCCTGACACGCAGGCTACCGGAAATTACTTATAATGGGGCAAAAGTCTCTATATTCCCTGACCTCGGCTGACTTGCAAAAGAGACGTGCGACATTTCTTGCTGTTAAGAGGCGCCTGAGAGATCTGGGTATTCCATACTCCATGTCATATCCAGCTTGGTTGCGAATTGTGGATGGAGAAAGATCTGGTTTTTTTCAACTCCCCGCAGGATGCTGATGAATGGGTGAGAAACAAGCGCCCACCTCGACGGAACTAATTCTGCCTGATAACACAGATGGAGTTTCGTGTAAGGATGACTGATGATGTTGGGCTATTCTGAATCACCGGACTTCCATGACTAATCATAGGATTTCGGGAACATTCCATTCTGATGGTGATCTGGACTGGGTCTGACAGAGATCGGTTAGACCTACTGCCTGGTCAGTGCGACTTTTTGTGTCCTTGGATTTGTGGGGCGCCATACCTGAGGAGGCTGCCGCACGTCCCCTTAATGGCGGAAGCTTAACTAAGTTGCTGTTTGGCGCGGGTATTACCCCCGTATACTTAAATGCCACGTTTTTGGGCACGCTCCGGCAATGTAACATGCATCTACATGCATTGTCGGTATTGTTCTACTATTTACAATCTGTTCTTTTGGGTTCTAGGTTGGAATGTGCCTTGGGTGCGGGCAGTTATGATACTACTCATGTACAAATGTAAACGCATAAGGGATGCACCGAATAATTATCAGCTGCTTCTGAGAAAGGCGGGATTGTTGATGTATTTCAGGCATTGTGGATCTCTCCTACATGTGAGAAGTATATTTTATGAATGTCTTCTTTAACTGTAATGTCGTGAAATGTGAGGGGTATGGGCAGCCCGCAGAAGAGAGTAATATTGTATGGTTATATTCGCAAAGTTAACCCTCATATATTGTGCCTCCAGGAGACGCATTTAACACCTGCTAAA
This sequence comes from Rhinoderma darwinii, assembly GCF_050947455.1. Lineage (NCBI taxonomy): Eukaryota > Metazoa > Chordata > Amphibia > Anura > Rhinodermatidae > Rhinoderma > Rhinoderma darwinii. The sequence goes on from NC_134698.1 coordinate 22,601,971, forward strand.
ATGAAAACTGTTCTTAGGCCCTGGGTCCAGTGGTCTAGCCACTCATATCACACATTATACTCGAGGGACGTGTTCATTTTGGTACACAAATCTGTGAGATGGGAAGCTATCCATACTAAAACCGATAGTGAGGGCAGATATGTATTTGTGTATGCTCTCATAGAAAATGTTCCTTATGTTTTATTGGGCATGTACATTCCTCCACCAGCATCTTTACAGATTTTGCAAATGGCGGCTACCTTTGCTGCAACATATCCGACCGCTAAAGTGTTGGGCATGGGAGATTTTAACATGGTTGTGAACTGCAGTCTGGATAGGTTTAGTGCTTCTTCTGGGCAGGACCGAGTACCCCCGCCATATCTGTACTGGGTTTTACTGTTTGCTGAGATGGGATGGACAGAACTTTACCGATATAAACACCCAACAACTAAAGTGTATTCCTCCCTAGGCAGAAACTCCCTATCCTGCATAGACTATATGTTTGGAAATTCTCTCATTGTACCTTTGGTTGAATCTGTCACTTATATATCTAGAGCGGCGTCTGATCATTCTCCTATGGTGACCAGCTTTAGTCTCCCTGGCCCCTCCTTACCTAGGAGCTGGAAAATACACCCCTTTTGGTTGACCCTGACAGGCCCTCAGGATAGGATCCCTGATTAACTTGACTTGGATATGTAGAGTCGAGTGATCAGTAATTATTCCTTACCCCCTTAAGAATAATAACACATGACACCAAGGTTGGATTTTAATGGCCACAGCAGCCGTTTATTATAAATTTTATAAAATTAGAAATTTTATAACCAAACCTTAAATAACCTAGAATTCCCCAACATTGGAATTCTTCCAGAATAAACATACCAAACCCTTAACCCCTTCCCGACATCCGCCGTATATATACGGCGCTGTCGGGAGGTGCTTCCCGCAAAGCGCCGTATATATACGGCGCAGTGATGGTGCGGGCTCAGGAGCAGAGCCGGCACCATCACCGCGGGGTGACAGCTGTATTATACAGCTGGCACCCTCCTGTAACTGCCAGGACCGGAGCTATTCTCCGATCCGGCAGATTAACCCCTCAGATGCTGCGCTTCACCCGATCGGCAACCCAGTGATGCAATCGCTGGGTTGCTGTGGCAATCGGACGCCAGAAAATGGCGTCCGAGTCTGCCTTGTACGGGAGCCGATGAGGACCCGCCTGCGGCGTGTCCTCATAGGCTTGCTGTCAGTGAATAACTGACAGCGCTAATACACTGCACTACGTATGTAGTGAAGTGTATTAGAGTAGCGATCGGGGCATCAGGCCCTCATATCCCCTAGTGGGACAAGTAAAAAAAGTAAAAAAAAGTTAATAAAAATGTGGTAAAACAATAAAAACACACACATTTCAAATAAAAATAAAGCTAAACTGACTTTTTTCCCATAGTAAGTCTTTTATTATGGGAAAAACAGTAAAAATGTAAAAAACTATACATAATTGGTATCGCCGCGTCCGTAACGACCCAAACTACAAAACTATTATGTAATTTATCCCGCACGGTGAACGCCGTAAAAAAAAACCATGAAAAACAACATTTACTCCAAAATAGTACTAATAAAAACGGCAATCCGTCCCGCAAAAAATAATCCCTGACACCGCTTTGTGCACGCAAAAATAATAAAGTTATGGGTCTTAGAATGTCGACACAGAAAACAAATGATTTTATAAAAAAAGTGATTTTATTGTGCAAAAGCCGCAATACATAAAAAAAACTATATAAATTTGGTATCGCCGTAATCGTATCGACCCGCAGAATAAAGCTAACATGTAATTTAGGGCACACTGTGGATGCCGATAAAAAAAACAATAAAAAACTATTCCAGAATTGCTTGTTTTTGGTAATTTCCTTTACCAAAAAATGAAATAAAAAGTGATCAAAAAGTCGTATGTGTTCTAAAATGATACCAATAAAATCTACAGCCCGTCTCGCAAAAAAACAAGCCCGCACACCACTCAATCAACTGAAAAATAAAAAAGTTACGGCACTAGTAATGCGGTGATGAAATAACATCTCAATGCCCAGGCCGGAGGGGAACATTCCTGCAGTTTCAGGGCCCCAGGATTTAGGAACTAGGAAAGGGAAGGGACATAGCACATCCGCTGGAAGCGAGGGCGCCCATATTATACCAGCGCAAAACTTTCCCAGTAATATTTCCCAAACTACGAAGGAGAAAAAGTCCCCAAAAGGTGCAGTGTAAAGAGTGTTACAAAAGGGGGATAAGAAAGAAAACCGTTTATCAGTGTGACACCGGCCTGTGCATAACGGATCGCTTCACATCGTAACACACATCTATGGATAATTGTATTATTTACCCCATTATTATACCCTCTTATTATATACCCTGATGTTCTCCGCACAGATTACATATACCCTGATATACTCCGCACAGATTACATATACCCTGATGAACTCCGCACAGATTACATATACCCTGATGTACTCCGCACAGATTACATATACCCTGATGTACTCCGCACAGATTACATATACCCTGATGTACTCCGCACAGATTACATATACCCTGATGTACTCCGCACAGATTACATATACCCTGATGTACTCCGCACAGATTACATATACCCTGATGTACTCTGCACAGATTACATATACCCTGATGTACTCCGCACAGATTACATATGCCCTGATGTTCTCCGCACAGATTACATATACCCTGATGTACTCCGCACAGATTACATATACCCTGATGTACTCCGCACAGATTACATATACCCTGATGTACTCCGCACAGATTACATATACCCTGATGTACTCCGCACAGATTACATATACCCTGATGTACTCCGCACAGATTACATATACCCTGATATACTCCGCACAGATTACATATGCCACCACATTATAAACGGAAATACCAGCAAAACCCCAAACAGAACTATTACCAAGCAAAATCCATGCTCAAAATGGCGGTCTTTCCCTTCTTAGCCCTACAGCGTGCCCAAACAGCAATTTATGGCCACAAGTAAGGCATTACCATACCCGGGAGAACCTGCTTAACAATTTATGGGGTAAGATTCTCTAGGGACACAACATCTTGTGCGGTGAATGGGCAGATCAGTGGAGAAATTGCAATTTTCACTTTGCACAATCCACTGCGTATTCATTTCTGAAAAACACCGGTGGAGTCTAAATTCTCACTACACCCCTTCATAAATGCCTTTAGGGGTGTAGTTTCTAAAACGGGGTCACTTTTGTTTGGTACATCAGTGGTTTTGCAAATGCAACATGGCGTCCGCAAACCATTCCAGCAAAATCTACGCTCCAAAAGATAAATACCGCTCCTTTTCTTCTGAATGCTCCCATATACGTAAACAGCTGATTATAACCACATATGGGGCGTTACTGTACTCGGGAGAAATTTCTTTACAAATGTTGGGGTGCTTTTTCTTCTCTATTCCTTGCAAAAATGAAAAATGTGTATCTAAAACGACATCTTGTTGGAAAAATTTTTTTTTTTCATTTTCATGGCTTAATTCTAATTAATTCAGCAAAAAACCTTTGGGATCAAAATTTTCACTATACCCCTAGATGATTCCTCAGGGGGTGCAGTTTCCCAAATTGAGTCACTTTTGGGGTGTTTCCACTGTACTAGTACTACAGGGGCTCAGCAAATATGACATGACACCCAGAAACCATTCCAAAATCCAAATGGTGCTCCTTCAATTCTGAGCCCTACCGTGTGTCCAAACAGATGTTTGTGACCACATGTGGGGTATTGTTTTACTCGGGAGAAGTTGCTTTACAAATGTTGCAGTGCTTTTTCTCCTTCAGTCCTTGTGGAAATGAAAAAAAAATACCTAAACCTACATTTTCTTTGAAAAAATGTAGATTTTCATTTTTACGGCCTACTTACAATAAGTTCTGTAAAAAAACTGGCTGGTCAAAATGCTTGCTACACCCCTAGATAATTTCCTCAAGGGGTATAGTTTCCAAAATGGGGTCACTTGTTGGGGGTTTCCACTGTTTTGTCCCCTCAGGGGCTTTGTAAATGTGACATGGCCTCCGCAAACCATTCCTGCTAAATTTGAGCTCCAAGAGCCAAATGGCGCACTTTCCATTCTAAGCCCTGCCGTGTGTCCAAACAATCGTTTATTACCACATGTGGGGTATTGTTTTACTCCGGAGAAATTGCTCTACAAATGTTGTGGTGCTTTTTCTACTTTAGTTCTTTTGGAAATGAAAAAAAATTAGCTAAACCTACATTTTATTTGAAAAAATGTAGATTTTCATTTTCATGGCCTAGTTCCAAAAATTTTTGCAAAAAAACTGGCCAGTCAAAATGCTTGCTACACCCCTAGATAAATTCCTCGAGGGGTGTAGTTTCCAAAATGGAGTCACTTTTGGGGGGTTTCCACTGTTTTAGTTCCACTAGACCTGTTCAAAGCGGATATGGTGCCTAAAATATATTCTAATAAAAAGGAGGCCCAAAATCCACTAGGTGTTCCTTTGCTTCGGAGGCCGGTGCTTCAGTCCATTAGCGCCCTAGGGCCATATGTGGGATATTTCCTAAAACTGCAGAACCTGGGCAATAAATATTGAGTTGCATTTCTTGGGTAAAACATTCCGTGGTACAAAAAAAATGGATTCAAAATGAATTTCTGGAAAAAAATAATGAACTTTGTAAATTTCACCTCTACTTTGCCTTAATTCCTGCGCAACGTCTAAAGGGTTAAGAAACTTTCTAAATGCTGTTTTGAATACTTTGATGGGTGCAGATTTTAAAATGGGGTGACTTATTGGGGGTTTCTAATATCTAAGGACCTTAAAGCCACTTCACAACTAAACTGGCCCCTGTAAAAATAGCATTTTGAAATTTTCTTGAAAATGTGAGAAATTGCTGCTAAAGTTCTAAGCCTTGTAACGTCCTAGAAAAATAAAATGATGATCAAAATACGATGCCAATCTAAAGTAGACATATGGGGGATGTTAGTTAGCAACATTTTTGTGTGGTATAACTGCCTGTCTTACAAGCAGATACATTTAAATTGAGAAAAATGCTAATTTTTGCAATTTTTCGCTACATTTTGGTGTTTTTCACAATTAAATACTGAATGTATCGGGCAAATTTTGCCAGTAACATAAAGTCCAATGTGTCACGAGAAAACAATCTCAGAATCGCTTGGATAGGTAAAAGCATTCCGGAGTTATTACCACATAAAGTGAAACATGTCAGATTTGAAAAATGAGGCTCTGTCAGGAAGGTCAAAAGTGGCCAAAGAGGGAAGGGGTTAACAGGGTCAATATAAATAACACCCATAACATGACCAGGGGAAGCCCTTGAGGTTACCACAACTTAGAAAAGATAGCCATCTGCCACCACCACTTGTTTTTACCTCCAGCCGTAACCCGGCTCGAAGGCACCGCTCACTTCTTGCAGATGGCTTTGCCCATAAAGCACTTCAAAGGGGTAACACCCTAAGAAGCCTTCATATTTTGGGGGACGCATACCCCTGATGCGACCCCCCCACCAGTTTTACTGACCAACCTCAAGGACTCCCACCGCCACTGCGACATGGACCTTGACCACCTCAAGCCCATGAGCTCCTCCACACCAACACCCCTCTTTCAATCCCGTCTGCTAGGGCCAAACTCCACAAATCCATCCCCACCTCATTCAAATGCACCCCATCCTGTCTCCAATAACAACCTACACCCGCTTCCAGGTCCCTGTGCCTGACCACCACACCTCGATTTTTTGCCACAAATGCCGACACCGCCCTATTCACTTTTATTCTGGCCTGATTGAGCCTCTCCATGGATCGGGCAAAGCGCCATGTCTTTCTGGGCACAATATCTGACCAGACTATAATCAGGCCCGGGTGTAACGCCCATAAACACAACAAATCGTGCTTAATATCCCTCACCAAATCACGAAAAGGGCGCACACTCAAGTCATTCCCCCCAACATGTAAAACTAAAATCTCGGGAACCCGGTCTAGCTGCGTATACACCTGAAACTCTGGTAACACCCTGGACCAAACCATTCCCCGGAAACCAAGCCAATGCAGGACAGCATCCTCCCGCGGAATTCTCAGTTGTCGACCATCCGGGCGAACTTCCGCCCTTAGTGCGCCCCAATACACAAAGGAGTGCCCCAAGATCCAAACCAGCAAAGGACGCGAACCTGCGAAAGAAAGAAAACACACACATCTTACAAATCCCATTCGCACTCTATCTTCCACAGGCACAACATACCCCCTAGCAACCTTTTAACAGTCTGACAGCAAATGAGGCCGAACATAAGTGCGGAAACGGTTAGACTCCCATCTCCCAATACGCCTAACCCCTGACTCATCCAAACCCCATCGCACCGCTTCAGTTGCTGCACCAATTCTAAACGAATGGGAAGAATACTCAGCTGACTTCAACCCAATTGCCAGCAAACAGCGCTTAAACACTGCCCCAAATTGGAACCTGGATAAAAAGGACCTGTCTTCATGCCGCAATAACGGAACCCCCGTTGCCCCCACCTGTACCCCAAAAGCAGACATACACTGTACCGGACACACCGCCGAACGCCCGATAGCAAACAACACAATCCGCGTCCCCTTACCCACCGTGTCAGTTTTTGACCTGCGCATCAGCAAACAACTCCACATCCTCTGGACTTATTCCCCCGCACGCAACCCACTCTGCGACACCAATTCACCCACTCTAAAAGCCCAAAAAAAGGCTAACGAAAAAAACAAGCGAAACAATCGGACTTCAAAGGCCGAACTACAAACCACCTCCACCGCCGTACACAACAAGCAAAGAATCCGGTAAGAAACTGGCCGCCGCCGATCTACCGACCCTCTCCCCCTGCGAATACCTTTTAATTCTTGAATCGCCAAAAATTCCTTGGTCACGTCTATTTCGCCATGCAATTTCAAACGAAACGCCACAGCGGACACAAACTTATTCACTTTTGCTACAGACACACCTGACTCATACACATCCCCCAACCAATACAAAAAGGCCACCAGCCTGTCCCGGTCTGACCGGACGTCGCCCAAACCTCTCAACCAAAGCTCCCATTGAGCCCAGCCAGCCCTATATGCTGCCCACGTAGAACTTGCCAATGATCGCTCAATCAATGCCCCTGCCGCAGAGAAACCAACTCCCAAAGATGATCCGGGCACAGCATGCCAATCTGCTCCGCTCCCGGCGCCAGCTGACGAAAACGATCCCACTGTGAGCGAGAAAGCGCATCAGCAACACAATTGTCAACCCCCGGCACATGCACCGCCACCACCCAAGCATTTAACGACAAACAAACCAGCACCAAATGCCGCAACAGTTGAACCACCGGAGGAGACGACGCCGAGATGTTATTGATAGCCAACACCACCCCCAGATTATCGCAGTGAAAATGAATCTTCTTGTCCCTGAGCCTATCCCCCCAAATGGTCACAGCGACCACGATAGGAAATAGCTCGAGCAGGGCCAGGTTTTTTGTCAGACCGTTTTCCACCCAGCTAACCGGCCACCCCCCAGCACAACACTGGCCACCACAATAGGCCCCAAAACCGCCCCCTCCAGCCGCATCTGTAAACAAGTCCAGATCCACGGAATCGAAAGCTCCAGCCATGCACAGGGACCGCCCGTTGTACTGTCCCAAAAACCGATGTCACACTTCCAAGTCGGCCCGCTGCTCCCCTCTCAATCTTACAAAGTGATGCGGTGCCACCACACCAGCAGTCGCCGCCGCCAAACGCCTACTAAACACTCTGCCCATAGGCATGATCTGACACTCAAAGTTTAACTTCCCTAACAATGACTGCAGACTGCATAATGTGACCTTTTTAAGCCGAGACAACGCCTGAACCTCCAAACGAAGGGCCACCAACTTATCCTCCGGAAGCCTGCATTCCATTAAAACCGAGTCGATTTCAATGCCTAAAAAACGAATAACCGTAACATGCCCCTCTGTTTTGTCAGGAGCCAGCGGGACTCCAAAATCCCTCATGACTCCCTGCAACGCAAACAAAATATTGGCGCACACCGCCGATCTGCCCAGGCCAACACACAAAAAAATCATCAAGGTAGCGAATAACTGAATTCACACCTGCGACGTCCCGAGTTGCTCATTCCAAAAATGAACTAAATGCCTTAAAATAGGCGCAAGACATGGAACAACCCATCGGCAAACAATGATCCACAAAAAATTCCCCTCCCAAAAACAACCCAACAACCGTTGACTCTTGGGATGAACCGGCAGTAACCGAAAAGCCGCCTCAATATCAGTTTTTGACAACAAGGCACCTGCACCCGCTTCGCGAACCAACGCCACTGCCATATCAAACGACGCGTACACCACCGAACACAACACCGGATCAATACCATCATTAACCGATGCACCCCGGGGAAAAGAAAGATGATGTATCAACCGAAACTTGTTCGGCTCACGCTTAGGCACCACACCCAACGGGGAAACAACAAGATCCGACACAGGTGGTTCCACAAAAGGCCCTGCCATGCGACCCAAAACCACATCTTTACGAAGTTTTTCAGTCACCACCCCGGCGTGCTGATAAGTGGACCGGAGATTCCGACGAGTCACTGGAATGTCATAAGGAGGAGAAGGAATTACAAAGCCCATGAAAAACCCATCCGCAATCAATTGCGCCCCAGCCCTATCCGGATATCTACTTAGAAAGGGGGCCATCCTTTCCAGCTTCACCGGCGTCACCCCCTGACCAGCTGAACCCCCTGGTCCACCTCCCTTCTTGCCTTTTCGCAAACACTTCGACGCGCCATGAGATGACCCGCTGCAATGGGAACACACGTGCTTGAACTTGCACGCTGCCCCAAATTTACACTGGCCGTCGTTAAACTGCCAGCAGAAACCGAGTTTTGAACCGGAACCTTGACCGGACTAACCGACCTGCCCTACAGACCCTCCGCTCCCTGGAAAGGACTGTCCCGGCTTAACCGGAGCAGTCACTCTCAACCACAATGCAATATTTTTCTGATCCCATCTAATGCTGGGCCGCACCGCCTTCCGCTGCCGAAATTGCTCATCATAACGCAGCCAAGCCATACCGCCATACGCACGATGCGCCTCACCGATAGCATCCATATAACAAAAAATCGCGGAACAATTTTCTGGCGCCTTTTCCCCAACACTAGCCAAGATCGCGAAGGCCTGCAGCCAATTCACAAATGTTTGCGGAATGAGCCGATAACGCAGACGTTCCTCCTCTTCCTTCCTACTCTCATCCCTCTTCCCTTTATCCAAATTAAATTTTGCCAATGGAAGGAGAGAAAATATCTCCACATACTCGTCCTTCCAAATGCGCTCCTGAACTTCCTGTTTCAAATGCGCCCTCAACGGGCCCTCAAAACAGACATAAACCTCACCTCTTGCTCTATCATCACCCTGTCACCCTCTTGAGTCCCATCTGTCTGCACCGACACAGCCACCGCCCCCGCACTTGCACCCTATATTGAGGCTGCCCTACCAACGGCGGCGCCGTCCAAACCGCAACCGGGGACACCCCCGCCGATACCGGGGCCTGCGAGCTATCTAATCTGTTGACCAGCTCGCGCAATCATCCCACTAAGTCATCAAGACCGCTACCACCTCCTCCGGAAGACCCGTCAACAGCCGTAGAACCCGCCGCATCCCCCGCACCCCCCAACATGCGCGTATTAGGAGAAGAGAAAGAAGAAAAACACCCACCTGGCTGCTCAGGCGCTGTGATCCCGCCAGCCGGACGAACTTGAACACGCCGATGCTCAACATCGTCTCCTTCTTCTAAGTCACCCGCCGTCTGCGAGCGCTGCCCGCACCCACAATGCAAGCACGGAGATCCCTGACCAGACTGTCCCGAAGGGCCGGCCTCCATACTAGCCCTGATGCTGATAGGGCCAGCCGCCTGCTGCCCGTTATGCGGTATCCAGAGCTCAGACCGCACTCCACGGCCCACCGGACTCTCCATTCTTCCGGACTCAGACCTCGAAGCAGCCAGCCCCCTGATTGGCACCTCACCAGGCGGGGCTGCCGACATCCCCGCATCTTGCACCACACCAGATGGAGGGAGGGTATTTGGGAAGCCAGGAGCCAACCCCCCCCCCTAGCCGCCAAGCACCCCCGCGGCTGGGGATTTCTGCGAGGCCGGGACCACCGAGGGGATGCAGCTCTCCCTGGAGACCGGCCTGCAGCGACCCTGAAGGGGCTTCCCCTGCGGCGCCGTACCCACGGGATTTTGTCAGGGCTAAGTCTCCCTGGGGGTCTGGCACGCCGTGACCTGCGAGCAGGCACGACCTCAGGTGAACAGACATCGGGCATGATCCCTCCACTAGCCAGAGGGCTGAGCAGCAGAGGGCTGCCTAAATTTAAGTCCAGCACTACAGGGGACGACAGGGAAGAAGCCGCCACACCCCCCTCCCTGGACACCGCGCGATGAGAGCGCCGGGGCCCAGCTGCCTGGGGCACAGTCAGCCCCACAAGTCTCGTCACCTGCTCCTCGAACCATCCGACATCCTGCTGATCAGCTGCCGCCCGGAGCCGCTCCACAAGCTCACTGAAAGATGCCATCTCCAACGAGCAGGTAAGTAAATATAACACTACAACGCTGCTGCTGCTCCTCCTGTTGCTGTGTTACCTCCCGCTGTCTCCCACCCCTGAGACTCCCACCCCCTCCCTCCTCCCTTCCAAACCACTCCCCTTCACTCCCTGCTACTCAACCTTAACCTCTTCCTCACCTGTTCCCTCCTATCCTGTCATGGCGGCCTCCCCTTATTCCCTGCAGTCGGCAGTGCGGCCGCTCCTGGAGGTATTTAATATAGAAAATAGCACATTTGAAAATTCCAGCATTGCATGGGATACTCTGAAGGCCTATCTTAGAGGGTGTCTCCGGTCCACTATTTCCTATTTAAAAAAGGACTCTTCCAGAATTGAGTCAGAGTTGGAGAAGCAATGCGCAGCTCTAGAGGGTAAATACACTGCTGATCCCACTGACATAAATAAAGATTTATGGCTGCAAATGGGGCGGAAATACCTATTACTGCTACAGGAAAAGGCAAATAGGAAGATATTTTTGCGAAGCAATCGTATTTTGAGTTGGGTAACCAGTCCAGCAAACTCTTGGCCCACTTAATCCATCAAAACTCTAAAAGCCCGGCTATTCTCAAAATTCACAGTAGCTCTGGGGATTGTTTGATGGACTCCCAAGGAATAGCCGAGGCATTTGTGCAGTTTTACAGGGAGCTATATACCTTTCAATCCAGTTATGATATGTCTGAGTTTCAGTACTATATGGATGGTATTTCGTTCCCAACACTGAGTGTAGAAGGTAGAGCAGCCCTGGAAGCTGATGTGACTGAGGAGAAGATACGGGAATCCTTGAAAGGTATGTCAAAATGGAAAGCATCGGGTATAGAGCAGGGGTCTCAAGCACGCGGCCCGCGGCCCCTGGGGCTGTCATCTGCGGCCCGCGGGACACAGAGCCGCTAGTATCGGCTCTGCTCCGAGACTCTGGAATTCCCTGACTTCGCTGTCCACATATGAACAGCGATGTCTGGGGCTTCCCCAGAGCCGGAGTCCCCGGCAGAGCGCTAGTACAGGCTCTGCTCCGGGACTCTGTGGAATTCCCTGACATCGCTGCCCATATATGGACAGTGTGTCAGGGTCTTGCCGAGAGCGGAGCAGAGCACTGGTGTCGGCTCTGTTCCTGGACTCTGTGGAATTCCCTGACATCGCTGTCCACATATGAACAGCTATGTCTGGGGCTTCCCCAGAGCCGGAGTCCTGAGCAGAGCGCTGGTGTCGGCTCTGCTCCGGGACTCTATGGAATTCCCTGACATCGCTGTCCACATATGAACAGCGATGTCTGGGGCTTCCCCAGAGCCGGAGTCCCGGGCAGAGCGCTAGTACAGGCTCTGCTCCGGGACTCTGTGGAATTCCCTGACGTCGCTGCCCATATATGGACAGTGTGTCAGGGTCTTCCCCAGAGCGGAGTCCCGGGCAGAGCGCTATTATCGGCTCTGCTCCGGGACTCTGGGGGAGCCTCTGACATCGCTGTCCATACATCGACAATGATGTCAGGGGCTTCCCCAGAGCAGAAGTCCCAGTGATGTCAGGAGCACAGCTGGAGTCCCAGGAAGAGCCTACAAGCGCTCTGCCTGGGACTCCAGGTCTGGGGTTGCCCCTGACATCTCTGTCCATATATGGACAGTGATGTCAGGAGCAGAGCTGGAATCCCAGGCAGAGTGCCAGAAGCGGCTCTGCTCCGGGACTCCAGCTCTGGGCAAGCCCCTGACATCACTGGGGCAGCCTCTACAGAAGGCACTGGGGCAGCCTCTACAGAGGGCACTGGGGCAGCCTCTACAGAGGGCACTGGGTCAGCCTCTACAGAGGGCACTGGGTCAGCCTCTACAGAGGGCACTGGGGCAGCCTCTACAGAGGGCACTGGGGCAGCCTCTACAGAGGGCACTGGGGCAGCCTCTACAGAGGGCACTGGGACAGCCTCTACAGAGGGCACTGGGGCAGCCTCTACAGAGGGCACTGGGGCAGCCTCTACAGAGGGCACTGGGGCAGCCTCTACCGAGGGCACTGTGGCAGCCTCTACAGAGGGCACTGTGGCATTATCTACAAGTGGGTGTGTGGCAGTATCTGAAGAGGACACTGGCATTATCTAGGGGTGTGTTGCATTATCTACAGAGGGCACTGTGGCCTTATCTACAGAGGGCACTGTGGCCTTATCTACAGAGGGCACTGTGGCCTTATCTACAGAGGGCACTGTGGCCTTATCTACAAAGGGCACTGTGGCCTTATCTACAGAGGGCACTGTGGCCTTATCTACAGAGGGCACTGTGGCCTTATCTACAGAGGGCACTGTGGCATTATCCACAGAGGGCACTGCGGCAGCATCCACAGAGGGCACTGCGGCAGCATCCACAGAGGGCACTGCGGCAGCATCCAAAGGTATGTCAAAGGGGAAAGCATCGGGTCCTGATGGGAACCCTATAGAGGTATACCACAAATACTCAGACCATCTCATTCCCTCACTATGCGCTATGTTTTCTTATGCCCTTGGTGTGGGGCAATTACCAGATAGCATGCATGATGCCACTATTATTGTCCTGTTAAAACCCGATAAAGACCCTATGGAATGTGGCTCCTATCGTCCGATATCGTTATTAAAAAATGTCTACAAACTACTTACTAAAATTCTGGCAAACAGACTTAATAAAGTCATTTCCCAAGTTATTCATGATGACCAGTCCGGCTTTATGCCAGGGAAGTCTACCTCCGATAACATCCGGAGGGTGCAGATTCTTGCTCAGATAGGGGGTGCTATAAAGGCTGATTGGGCAATGGCGTCTCTGGACGCTGCGAAAGCCTTTGATTCCATTGAATGGGTATACCTGCTGTAGACTTTGGAGAGGTTTGGGTTTGGTCCACAGTTCCTTTGATGGATTTCGCTCCTATACAAGGTGCCGAGGGCACAAATTCTGGTGAATGGTGAACTATCCCCATATTTCAGTTTACAGAGAGGTACTAGGCAGGGATGTCCGTGCTCTCCCCATTGCTTTTCGCTCTTGCTATTGAACCATTAGCTATACGTATACGACAATACCCTGCGTACAAAGAGATTTGTTTGGGTGGCAGGGAGGATAGAATTGGCTTATTTGCAGACGACATGGTTCTTTTTACGTCCCAGCCAATTGTGACATTACCCCAGGCGATTACTACTCTGGAGATATTTGGGAGGTTCGCTGGACTCCATATCAACTGGACTAAGTCTTTTTTTATGCCCTTACAGGGGGTGGGATGGCCAGACTCCATACATGGCTTACGGGTGGTTTCCTCATTTAAATACCTAGGTATTATTATCAATCGGGATCATGGGGATGATCATGCCACTAATATATTGCCGCTACTGGAATACGTAAAGGTTACGTTTAGGATCTGGAGCGCTCTTCCCCTAGCAGTGACTGGCAGAATAAACTTAATTAAAATGGTCGTTCTTCCCAAATGTCTTTATGTCCTCGAACACGCAGCGACACCAGTGTTTAAAACATTTTTCAAGCAGATACATGCCTTATTTCCAGCATTTATTTGGGGTTCCAATCGATCTAAGCTCAGTCTCACTACTTTGCAGCGTCCCAAAACATTAGGAGGAGCAGCCTTGCCAGATCTCTACCTCTATTATTTGGCGGGGCAATTAAGATATTTGAAAGTTTGGGTCGCCAACATGACCTCGCCAAATAGGGAACATCATTTGGCGTTTCATCTGCAAATGACCACTCTCTGGCCAGTATTAGAGGGGTCCCTGACTGCAATTCAAAATGTATTGCCCATTCATAGGGTGGCGTCTCAGGTGTGGATGGCTGCAAAAATCATTTATGGGTACTCTGATGTACAAACTGATATGCCGTTATGGTTTAACCCACTCCTCTCCCAGATGTCAGATGCTTTGGCTCCCTCCTTTTGGATTCAGCACGGGGTATGCACTGTTGCGGATATGTATGAGGATAATATTCTTAAATCGTTTACACAACTGCAGTCTGACTTTGCAATACCTAGGACTGCCTTTTACAGATACCTACAATTGCGCCATGCTCTCGGGGCCCAGTACCCTTCCTCTGACACTGCATTCTCGCAATTTCCTCTGATAGGAATTTTTAGATCCAAAGGCACCAGAGGTTTGATATCTGCCATATACACATCTCTCATATCGACCAAATTAGCCAGAACACCCCTGCAGGTAAAAGACAAATGGACTACACAGATACCTGACCTTACAGAAGGGGATTGGGACGAGATCCTATCCTCTCCACTATTTGTGTCTCCAGCCGCTAACAATAGGATGATACAAATATCCATAATCCATCAAAGTTACCTTACTCCTGTTAGATTACACAAAATGGGTAGATACCCGAGCACGGAATGTCACAGGTGCCGGTACCCTAGGTCAGACTTTTGGCACATGATCTGGGCATGTCCATTTATTTCCTCTTTTTGGGAAGAGGTAGTTGGGGCAGGTACTGGAATTCTGCATATACCAGTCCCAGTTAGTCCACAAGTTTGTTTGTTTGGTATGCTACAGGATGAACATTGGCCTCATTATTTGAAAATATTCCTCCTCCCACTACGGCTAAATGGAAATCACTTGTGAATTCTATCATTCCGTATGAGAGGATAATGTATAGACAGAGATGATGCATTGATAAATTCTATAAGATATGGGAAGCCTGGTGTGACTCTGCGGTGACTCAGTATACCCCACACAGGTATAATGACCTCCGCCGGTCATTGACACACAATTGAAGCTACTGGGTTGTGGATCTACAGTATATAATTCATAAAATAGTGTCTTGATTTGTTTTGTTTTTTGCCTTTGGATACATGTTAAATGTCTGAATACATGTCTGTATTTCTCCTTTATTTGAAATGTTGGTGTGTTATGTCTCACACACATCTCTGCCTTATTTTCTGTATTATGTGCATGGCATGATTGCATTTGTACTACGATTCTTCAATAAAACGAGTTTACAAAAAAAAAAGTAAATTGCTGTTTTTTGGTCACCTTAGCGCTCCAAACAAATAGAATAAAAAGTGATCAAAAAGTCGCTTGTACCCCAAAATGGTATCGGTGAAAACTACAGCTCGCCCCGCAAAATGTAAGTCCTCACACCGGTATAGTGACGGAAAAATAAAAAAAAGTTATGGCTCTCAGAATAAGGTGACACAAAACATTATTTTTCTTAGGGGGGATTCACACGAGCGTGTATTCGGTCCGTGCGGGCCGCGTGGTTTTCACGCGCCACGCATCGACCAATACAAGGCTATGGGGCAGTACAGACAGTCCGTGCTTTTTGCGCAGCGTTTGTCCAGCTGCGTACAAAACGCGACAGGTTCAATAACTCTGCGTATTTCGCGCATCACGCACCCATTGAAGTCAATGGGTGCGTGAAAACCACGCAGGTTGCACGGAAGCACTTCCGTGCGAACCGACTGAAACAGCGCACCAGCTGTCAAAAGGATGAATGTAAACAGAAAAGCACCACGTGCTTTTCTGTTTCCGAACATCCAAACGGAGCGTCTTTGAGATGAGCGAACCCGGACAAGCGAACCGAACTTCACCGGGTTCGGCCGAACTCGTTTTGGCCGAACCCGGCAAAAAAATGTCCGGTACGCGACGTCATGACATAGTCACTGTCCACGGTGCTGAAAGAGTTAAACTGTTTCAGCACCATGGACAGTGACTACCGATCCCAAAAAACATGAACTTGTAAAAAAAAACGAAGTTCTGACTTACCGATAACTCCCGGCTTCTTCCTCCAGTCTGACCTCCCGGGATGACAATTCAGTCCAAGTGACAGCTGCAGCCAATCACAGGCCAAGCACAGGCTGCAGCGGTCACATGGACTGCCGCGTCATCCAGGGAGGTGGGGCCCGATGTCAAGAGAGGCGCGTCACCAAGGACGCGTCACCAAGGCAACGGCCGGGAGGGCAGATCTCGGTAAGTACGAACTTTTTTTTTTTTTTAACAGGTTGCTGTATATTGTGTTCGGCATTCACTGTCGAGGGTGCTGAAAGAGTTACTGCCGATCAGTTAGCTCTTTCAGCACCTTGGACAGTGACGGGCGTCGACTAGCCTCATCTCTATGATGGCGGCTGCGCGAAAATCACGCAGCCGCGCATCATACACGGATGACACACGCAGCTGTCAAATGGTTTTTGCGCGCGCAAAACGCTGCGTTGTTTGCGCGCGCAAAAACGCAACGTCCGTCTGTATCTGCCCTTAGGCAAATAGTTTTATTTTTTCTAAAAGTGGTAAAACATAAAACAAAACATAACAATGTGGTATCGCCGTAATTGTTTCAACCTGTAGAATAAGGTAAACATGTAGTTTTTTTTACCGCCTGATGGACGCCGTTAAAACAAAACCCCCCAAAAAATGGCGTAATTGCTGTTTTTTTGCCTATTTCACATTACAAATAATTTTTGATTCAGCTTCCCAGTATATTATGCTGTAGAATAAATGGTGCCATGAAAAACTACAACTTGTCCCGCAAAACACAAGCCCTCATAAGGCTACGTCGACGAAAAAATATAAAAAAAGTTATGGCTTTTGGAAGGCGGGAAGGAAAAGGCTAAAATGAAAAAACTCAAATTGGCCGTGTACTTAAGGGGTTAAAGTTTATTCAGTATACAGTAAAGATTTCTACAACTTTCTAATATACTTTGTGTTTCATTGTTCGGTCATTTAGAGACTACAAATCTGTTACAGGACCCATCAGGGTAAGGTGAGTTTTCTTTTTATTGGTGCAAAGGGGACCTAACTTATCTATAGTAAAACACAGGGGGCCTAACTTATCTATGGTAAAACACAGGGGCCTAACTTATCTATGGTAAAACACAGGGGCCTAACTTATCTATGGTAAAACACAGGGGGCCTAACTTATCTATGGTAAAACACAGGGGGCCTAACTTATCTATGGTAAAACACAGGGGCCTAACTTATCTATGGTAAAACACAGGGGCCTAACTTATCTATGGTAAAACACAGGGGCCTAACTTATCTATGGTAAAACACAGGGGGCCTAACTTATCTATGGTAAAACACAGGGGGGCCTAACTTATCTATGTTAAAACACAGGGGGCCTAACTTATCTATGGTAAAACACAGGGGGCCTAACTTATCTATGGTAAAACACAGGGGACCTAACTTTTCTATGGTAAAACACAGGGGGCCTAACTTATCTATGGTAAAACACAGGGACCTAACTTATCTATAGTAAAACACAGGGGCCTAACTTATCTATGGTAAAACACAGGGGACCTAACTTATCTATGGTAAAACACAGCCTAACTTTTTATTTTTGGTGTCTAGTTTCTTCCATTTTACTGCCGCTGCTGCCGAGTAAGTTGCACCGCAAAGGGGTCACTAAGACCATGTTCACACGGTGGATTTTGCTTGGTGGGTCCCGCTGCAAAATCGGCCGCAGAATTATTCCTGCCGTCAACCAAAAGATTCCTACTCCCATTCACTTCAGATCGGGCAGGACGCTTCTTTTGTACACTAGTTGAAAAAATCAGCTAGCGGTAAAAAGAAGCATCCGCCTCCCACTGAAATACAGATCTGCAGAACATTGCTCTCTCCTCTCTACCTCCTGACAGATACATAGTGATATATTCTGCAGATTATTATACCACTGATCTCTCTAGAGATCTGCAGATCATTACTCCTCTACATCCTGACAGATAGATAGTGATATATTCTGCAGATTATTACACCACTGACTTCTCTAGAGATCTGCAGAACTTTGCTCCTCTAACTCCTGACAGATACATAGTGATATATTCTTCAGATTATTACACAACTGACCTCTCTGGAGATCTGCAGCACATTGCTCCTCTACCTCCTGACAGATACATAGTGATATATTCTGCAGATTATTACACCACTGACTTCTCTAGAGATCTGCAGAACGTTGCTCCTCTAACTCCTGACAGATACATAGTGATATATTCTGCAGATTATTACACCACTGACCTCTCTAGAGATCTGCAGAACATCGCTCCTCTAACTCCTGACAGATACATAGTGATATATTCTGCAGATTATTACACCAGTGACCTCTCTAGGGATCTGCAGAACATTGCTCCTCTACCCCTGACAGATACATAGTGATATATTCTGCAGATTATTACACCACTGACTTCTCTAGAGATCTGCAGAACATCGCTCCTCTAACTCCTGACAGATACATAGTGATATATTCTGCAGATTATTACACCACTGACCTCTCCGGAGATCTGCAGAACAATGCTCCTCTACCTCCTGACATACATAGTGATATATTCTGCAGATTATTACACCACTGACCTCTCTAGAGATCTGCAGAACATTGCTCCTCTACCTCCTGACAGATACATAGTGATATATCCTGCAGATTATTACACCACTGACCTCTCTACAGATCTGCAGAACAATGCTCCTCTACCTCCTGACATACATAGTGATATATTCTGCAGATTATTACACCACTGACCTCTCTAGAGATCTGCAGGACATTGCTCCTCTACCCCTGACAGATACATAGTGATATATTCTGCAGATTATGACACCACTGACCTCTCTAGGGATCTGCAGAACATTGCTCCTCTACCTCCTAACAGATACATAGTGATATATTCTGCAGATTATTACACCATTGACCTCTCTAGAGATCTGCAGAACATTGCTCCTCCACCTCGTAACATATATATAGTGATATATTCTGCAGATTATTACACCACTGACCTCTCTAGAGATCTGCAGAACATCGCTCCTCTACCCCTGACAGATACATAGTGATATATTCTGCAGATTATTACACCACTGACCTCTCTAGAGATCTGCAGGACATCGCTCCTCTACATCCTGACAGATACATACTGATATATTCTGCAGATTATTACACCACTGACCTCTCTAGAGATCTGCAGAACATTGCTCCTCTACCCCTGACAGATACATACTGATATATTCTGCAGATTATTACACCACTGACCTCTCTAGAGATCTGCAGAACATTGCTCCTCTACCCCTGACAGATACATAGTGATATATTCTGCAGATTATTACACCACTGACCTCTCTAGAGATCTGCAGAACATTGCTCCTCTACCTCCTGACAGATACATAGTGATATATTCTGCAGATTATTATACCACTGACTTCTCTGGAGATCTGCAGCACATTGCTCCTCTACCTCCTGACAGATACATAGTGATATATTCTGCAGATTATTACACCACTGACTTCTCTAGAGATCTGCAGAACGTTGCTCCTCTAACTCCTGACAGATACATAGTGATATATTCTGCAGATTATTACACCACTGACCTCTCTAGAGATCTGCAGAACATCGCTCCTCTAACTCCTGACAGATACATAGTGATATATTCTGCAGATTATTACACCAGTGACCTCTCTAGGGATCTGCAGAACATTGCTCCTCTACCCCTGACAGATACATAGTGATATATTCTGCAGATTATTACACCACTGACTTCTCTAGAGATCTGCAGAACATCGCTCCTCTAACTCCTGACAGATACATAGTGATATATTCTGCAGATTATTACACCACTGACCTCTCCGGAGATCTGCAGAACAATGCTCCTCTACCTCCTGACATACATAGTGATATATTCTGCAGATTATTACACCACTGACCTCTCTAGAGATCTGCAGAACATTGCTCCTCTACCTCCTGACAGATACATAGTGATATATCCTGCAGATTATTACACCACTGACCTCTCTACAGATCTGCAGAACAATGCTCCTCTACCTCCTGACATACATAGTGATATATTCTGCAGATTATTACACCACTGACCTCTCTAGAGATCTGCAGGACATTGCTCCTCTACCCCTGACAGATACATAGTGATATATTCTGCAGATTATGACACCACTGACCTCTCTAGGGATCTGCAGAACATTGCTCCTCTACCTCCTAACAGATACATAGTGATATATTCTGCAGATTATTACACCATTGACCTCTCTAGAGATCTGCAGAACATTGCTCCTCCACCTCGTAACATATATATAGTGATATATTCTGCAGATTATTACACCACTGACCTCTCTAGAGATCTGCAGAACATCGCTCCTCTACCCCTGACAGATACATAGTGATATATTCTGCAGATTATTACACCACTGACCTCTCTAGAGATCTGCAGGACATCGCTCCTCTACATCCTGACAGATACATACTGATATATTCTGCAGATTATTACACCACTGACCTCTCTAGAGATCTGCAGAACATTGCTCCTCTACCCCTGACAGATACATACTGATATATTCTGCAGATTATTACACCACTGACCTCTCTAGAGATCTGCAGAACATTGCTCCTCTACCCCTGACAGATACATAGTGATATATTCTGCAGATTATTACACCACTGACCTCTCTAGAGATCTGCAGAACATTGCTCCTCTACCTCCTGACAGATACATAGTGATATATTCTGCAGATTATTATACCACTGACCTCTCTAGAGATCTGCAGAACATTGCTCCGCTACCTCCTGACAGATACATAGTGATATATTCTGCAGATTATTACACTACTGACCTCTCTATAGATCTGCAGGACATCGCTCCTCTACCTCCTGACAGATACATACTGATATATTCTGCAGATTATTACACCACTTACCTCTCTAGAGATCTGCAGAACATTACTCCTCTACCTCCTGACATATACATAGTGATATATTCTGCAGATTATTACACCACTGACTTCTCTGGAGATCTGCAGAATATTGCTCCTCTACCTCCTGACAGATACATACTGATATATTCTGCAGATTATTACACCACTTACCTCTCTAGAGATCTGCAGAACATTACTCCTCTACCTCCTGACATATACATAGTGATATATTCTGCAGATTATTACACCACTGACCTCTCTGGAGATCTGCAGAATATTGCTCTGTCCTCTCTACCTGCTGATAGATACTTATTGATATATTCTGCAGATTATTACACCTGACTTTTCTACACCCTTATGATCCCTGTAGATAAAAGGCTCCCTGGATAAATTCCCCAATATATATATGAAAACACTGAAAATTGTAAAGAAAATATATGTTTATTCCAGAATCCAGTAGAATTGCTGTGCGGTTTTCTCCGGCCCTTTAACATGTGATGATCTGTGACATGAAGAAGAGGAGGGTCCTTCTTCACACGTGGATATGGCCGCCAGTCCACCCTTACACAGCTCAGTCCTGGATCATAAGAGAGCGTAAAACATTTTTTCTATTTTTTCAGAGTTGTATCCTAGAAAAGACAAAAAATCTGAATTAGCCCAAAAATTCACAAAACCTTCACCACAAGGAGATGAAGACGGAGCAGAAGACGTCGGACTTACCGGATCTCGCTTCTGTTCTGCACGTCACTGGTTCTCAGCGCTGGGGGAGTCTTCATGACAATTTCAGATGGTTTAGGTGGTAAAGACCACCATGTTGGGGTGACAAAAGATGGTGAATGGGCCCCGAGCGACAGATGGAACTGAACAGGCCTCTTTCTCTCCCGGGGGTTCGGGGCCCTGATGGTAAATGGGCCCCGAGTGGCAGATGGAATTAAAATGCCCACTTTCTCTTCCGGGGGTTTGAGGCCCTGGTGGTAACAGTAACCCCTGAAAGGTCCTCCATCTCCACATCCTCTGGAAGTTTGCGTCCGCGAACTTCCTTTTTGTCTTTCTTATCCTCCATATCCTCCATCTCTATATCATCTGGAAATTGACGTCCGCCAACCTCCATTTTCTCATCCTCCTCCTTGTCCTCCATCTCTATATCATCGGGAAATTGACGTCCGCCAACCTCCATTTTCTCTACAATCCTCATCTTGAAAAACATCTTCACTATCCTCCTCTTCATCAAAGACACCTTCATGATGAGAGCCAGCAAGAGAAACCGACACCGTGGTCAATGTGTGACCCCAATTTATAGACTTGATGATGTCATAAGATGTTTACACATCCAGATTAAGAGGTGTAGAGAAATAGAATCTGCCCGCATTCTAGATGACATCACAAGAAGCGTATCTCAGTGATCCGGTGGCCATATAAAACGTAATATGGTACAAGAATACAGACAGTAGGGTCTCACTACACCCTCTGGGGAAGTCTCTATCATCTCAAAGAATTCTCAAATCAATGTGGTCAATTCCACTGGGTTCCTAAAACGTAATCGCACCCATAAAACGTACAACACGGGCATTTACATATACAGTGAAAATGAAACAAAACCATTTTTTTCATAAAAAGTGGGTTTTATTTTGTACAAGTGGGAAAAAAATGCACATATGTGGTATCGCCACGATAGTAACGACCAGAGCAATAAAGTTAACACATTATTTAAACAGCATGGTGAAGACCGTAAAAAACTAAAAAAAATTAAAAAAACATGTCAAAAGTGTTTTTTTTTTACCCCCCACAAAAAATATAATAAAAGTTAATCAATATATCATATGTACCCAAAAATGGTGCCATTAAAGAAAATAACTCGTTTGGCAAAAAAAAAAAAAGCCCTTATACAGCGTTATTGACGGAACAATGCAAAAATTACGGCTCTTAGAAAGCGGAGATGTAAAAACAAATTATTTATGTTTAAAAATATTTTTAATGTGCAACTAAAATTTATATTCACCCAACCCGGTGAATTGCACAACAAGCAGAGCAGATGAGGCCTCTTTTAGCCTTTAAGGTTAACGGTCAGGAGCGGCGGCGTGATACAGTGATTGAAAGTCTGTATCCTACAAAACAGAGAACGGCAGGGGTGTCTGTCATAGATTTCAACTAGAACCGCCTCATGATAGGCCGTATAACCCCTAAGTCCACAAAGTCAATAGCGAGCGCAGCATCTAAGTGGTTGACAGAGGGAGGGGCTTCTTCTGTACAATAGCAGGCGATCGCGGGGGTGCCAATGGTTGCTATGGCAACTGGAGGCCTAACAAAGGCCTCGTGGCCTGCCATGTACTGAAGCCTATTAGGCCCTGCCAGAATGCAGTGTATTATACCAGCTAAGAGGTGATCGGATCCTCAATTCCCCTAGTGGAACAAAAAACTAAAAAGAATGCTCTAGAAAAATAAAAAAACAAAAATTGCCACTCTCTCTTTATAAAGTCATTATTAAAAAAATATATAGAACTATACACAACTGGTATTGCCACATCCATAAATACACAAAAATAATCACATCATTTATCCTGCGCGGTAAACGCTGTAAGAAAAATATAAAAAAAAATTACAGATATTCTGTTTTTGGTCACATCACCTCCAAAACATTGGAATATAAAGCTACCAAAAAAATGTACCCCAAGACGGTACCAATAAAAACTACAGCATGTCCCGCAAAAAAACGCCCTCACAGCTCTGCAGATGGAAAAAGTTATGGCTCTCAGAATATGGCGACTTTATGTAAGGCTATGTTCACACTGAGTTTTTTTACAAGTTTTTTGACGCGGAAACCGCTCCGGAAAACTCGTCAAAAACGGCCCGAAAATGCCTACCGTTTATTTCTCGCGGGACAAAGAAGGGACATGCCCTATTTTCGGGCGTTTACGCCTCTGACCTCCCATTGACTTCAATGGGAGGCAGAGAAAGCGTATTTTGCGGCGTTTTATGCCCGCGGCGCTCAAAGGCAAAAACGCAGCGAAAAATGCCGCGAAAATCGGCGTGCAGGGAAAGGAAAATCTGCCTCAAACTTACAAACTAAATTTTGAGGCAGAAATTCCGCCTGCAAAAAACTCTGTGTGAACATAGCCTTAGTGTTTTTATTGTGAAAAAGTAGTGAAACATAAAAAAAAGAATATAAATTTAGTATGGCCGTAATCATAGTTAACCGCCGAATAAAGTTAACAGGTCGTCTATGCCATGACTAGAGATGAGCGAACCGGGACAACCGAACCCGGTTTCAGTCCGAACATCGGGAAAAGTTCGGTTCGCAGCGAATCCGAACTTCACCGGGTTCGGCCGAACACGTTTTGACCGAACCCGGTCAAAAATATTATTCAAATCGGCAGCCACTTATTTCTATCAATCACTGATAGAGAAAAGAGGCTGCTGATTAAAAATAAAATAAAAAGCATTTCATACGTACCCGGTCGTTGTCTTGGTGACGAGTCCCTCTTCTTCCTCCAGTCCGACCTTCTTTCCTGACGCGGCAGCCTGTGATTGGCTGCAGAGGCCGCTGCAGCCTGTGATTGGCTGCAGAGGCCGCTGCAGCCTGTGATTGGCTGCAGAGGTCGCGGCAGCCCGCTCGATCCACTATATAAGGCTGTGCTACAGTGCTTGGGAATAAGTGACTGGGGCAGAAGAGGATGGAGGCGCAGCCTTATATAGTGGATCGAGCGGGTTCCCCAGCAGCATTTAAAAGAAACAGGATCCTGACCTGTCCACAGAGTTTAAGGCAGCACAGAGTATTTCAGGAGATGAGCGTGCGGATCTTGTGCGGGGTGGTGACTTGCCAATCATGTGAAGGTGTTATTGAGGACAGGAGTGGAGGAGAGGTAACAGACTGAGAGCTACGTAATGGTAAGAGCAGATATCACAGCAGCACTGAATCTGCACGCTCCTCTCCTGAACTATTCTGTGCTGCCTTAGGCCTCATTTACACGAGCGTAATATACGCGCGTGCAATGCTTGTGCTTTTCACGCGTGTCGTATGCACCTATATTACTCTATGGGGCAGTTTAGACGATGCGTGAATTTTGCGCAGCGTGAGTGCGTTGCGTAAAACTCACGACATGTTCTATAATCGTGAGTTTTTCGCGCATCACGCACCCATTGAAGTCAATGGGTACCACGCATGCCGCACGGAAGCACTTCCGTGCGAACTGCGTGATTCGCGCAAGAGCTGTCAAAAGGATGAATGTAAACAGAAAAGCACCACGTGCTTTTCTGTTTACAAACATCCAAACGGAGTGTCAAATTAGTGATGAGCGCACCGAACTTCACCGGGTTCGGCCAAACTCGTTTTGACCGAACACGGCAAAAAATTTTCCGGTACGCGACGTCGGGAGACAGTCACTGTCCACGGTGCTGAAAGAGTAAAACTGGTTCAGCACCATGGACAGTGACTTCCGATCACAATATACATGTACGTGTAAAAAAAAACAGAAGTTCTGACTTACCGAGAACTCCCGGGTTCTTCCTCCAGTCTGACCTCCCGGGATGACAATTCTGTCCAAGTGACAGCTGCAGCCAATCACAGGCCAAGCACAGGCTGCAGCCAATCACAGGCTGCAGCGGTCACTTGGACTGCCGCGTCATCCTGGGAGGTGGGGCCGGATGACAAGAGAGGGACGCGTCACCAAGGCAACGGCCGGGAGACCGGACTGGAGGAAGCAGGACGTTCTTGGTAAGTATGAACGTCTTTTTTTTGTTCACAGATTGGTGTATATTTTGATCGGCATTCACTGTCGAGGGTGCTGAAAGAGTTACTGCCGATCAGTTAGCTCTTTCAGCACCCTGGACAGTGACGGACGTCGACTGGCCTCATCTCTATGATGGCGGCTGCGCGAAAATCACGCAGCCGCGCATCATACACGGATGACACACTGAGCTGTCAAGTGCCTTTTGCGCGCGCAAAACGCACACACAAGTGTAAATCAGGCCTTAACCCCTTCCCGACATACGCCGTATATATACGGCGCTGTCAGGAGGTGGTTCCCGCAAAGCGCCGTATATATACGGCGCAGTGATGGTGCGGGCTCAGAAGCAGAGCCGGCACTATCACTGCGGGGGGACAGCTGTATTATACAGCTGGCACCCTCCTGTAACTGCCAGGACCGGAGCTACTCTCCGATCCGGCAGATTAACCCCTCAGATGCTGCGCTCAATAGAGCGCAGCATCTGATAGGTTTTCACCCGATCGGCAACCCAGTGATGCAATCGCTGGGTTGCTGTGGCAATCGGACGCCAGAAAATGGCGTCCGAGTCTGCCTTGTACGGGAGACGATGAGGACCCGCCTGCGGCGAGTCCTCATAGGCTTGCTGTCAGTGAATAACTGACAGCGCTAATACACTGCACTACGTATGTAGTGCAGTGTATTAGAGTAGCGATCGGGGCATCAGGCCCTCATGTCCCCTAGTGGGACAAGTAAAAAAAGTAAAAAAAAGTAAATAAAAATGTGGTAAAACAATAAAAACACACACATTTCAAATAAAAATAAAGCTAAACTGACTTTTTTCCCATAGTAAGTCTTTTATTATGGGAAAAACCGTAAAAATAAAAAAAACTATACATAATTGGTATCGCCGCGTCCGTAACGACCCAAACTACAAAACTATTATGTAATTTATCCCGCACGGTGAACGCGGTAAAAAAAAAACATGAAAAACAGCGCCAGAATCTTTGTTTTTAGGTCACATCTCCTTCCAAAAAATGCTATAAAAAGTGATCAAAAAGTCACATTTACTCCAAAATAGTACTAATAAAAAACGCCAATCCGTGCCGCAAAAAATAATCCCTGACACCGCTTTGTGCACGCAAAAATAATAAAGTTATGGGTCTTAGAATATGTCGACAGAGAAAACAAATGATTTTATAAAAAAAGTGATTTTATTGTGCAAAAGCCGCAATACATAAAAAAAACTATATAAATTTGGTATCGCCGTAATCGTATCGACCCGCAGAATAAAGCTAACATGTAATTTAGGGCGCACTGTGGATGCAGAGAAAAAAAAACAATAAAAAACTATTCCAGAATTGCTTGTTTTTGGTAATTTCCTTTACCAAAAAATGAAATAAAAAGTGATCAAAAAGTCGTATGTGTTCTAAAATGGTACCAATAAAATCTACAGCCCGTCTCGCAAAAAACAAGCCCGCACACCACTCAATCAACTGAAAAATAAAAAAGTTACGGCACTAGTAATGCGGTGATGAAAAAACATCTCAATGCGCAGGCCGGAGGGGAACATTCCTTCAGTTTCAGGGCTCTAGTATTTAGGAACTAGGAAAGGGAATGGACATAGCACATCCGCTGGAAGCGAGGGCGCCCATATTATACCAGCGCAAAACTTTCCCAGTAATATTTCCCAAACTACGAAGGAGAAAAAGTCCCCAAAAGGTGCAGAGCGTTACAAAAGGGGGATAAGAAAGAAAACCGTTTATCAGTGTGACGCCGGCCTGCGCATAACGGATCGCTTCACAGCGTAACACACATCTATGGATAATTGTATTATTTACCCCATTATTATACCCTCTTATTATGCCCTGATATACTCCGCACAGATTACATATGCCACCACATTATAAGCTGAAATACCAGCAAAACCCCAAACAGAACTATTACCAAGCAAAATCCATGCTCAAAATGGCGGTCTTTCCCTTCTTAGCCCTACAGTGTGCCCAAACAGCAATTTATGGCCACAAGTAAGGCATTACCATACCCGGGAGAACCCGCTTAACAATTTATGGGGTAAGATTCTCTAGGGGCACAACATATTGTGCGGTGAATGGGCAGATCAGTGGAGAAATTGCAATTTTCACTTTGCACCATCCACTGCGTATTCATTTCTGAAAAACACCTGTGGAGTCTAAATTGTCACTACATCCCTTGATAAATGCCTTTAGGGGTGTAGTTTCTAAAACGGGGTCACTTTTGTTTGGTACATCAGGGGTTTTGCAAATGCAACATGGCATCCGCAACCCATTCCAGCAAAATCTACGCTCCAAAAGATAAATACCGCTCCTTTTCTTCTGAATGCTCCCATATATGTAAACAGCTGATTATAACCACATATGGGGTGTTACCGTACTCAGGAGAAATTACTTTACAAATGTTGGGGTGCTTTTTCTTCTCTATTCCTTGTAAAAATGAAAAATGTGTATCTAAAACTACATCTTGTTGGAAAAAAAAATATTTTTCATTTTCATGGCTTAATTCTAATTAATTCAGCAAAAAACCTTTGGGATCAAAATTTTCACTATACCCCTAGATGATTCCTCAGGGGGTGCAGTTTCCCAAATGGTGTCACTTTTGGGGTGTTTCCACTGTACTAGTACTACAGGGGCTCAGCAAATATGACATGACACCCAGAAACCATTCCAAAATCCAAATGGTGCTCCTTCCATTCTGAGCCCTATCGTGTGTCCAAACAGATGTTTGTGACCACATGTGGGGTATTATTTTACTCGGGAGAAGTTGCTTTACAAATGTTGTGGTGCTTTTTCTCCTTCAGTCCTTGTGGAAATGAAAAAAAAATACCTAAACCTACATTTTCTTTGAAAAAATGTAGATTTTAATTTTTACGGCCTAGTTACAATAAGTTCTGTAAAAAACCTGTGGGGTAAAACTGCTCACTCTACCCCTAGATAATTCCCTCATGGGGTGTAGTTTCCAAAATGGGGTCACTTGTTGGGGGTTTCCACTGTTTTGTCCCCTCAGGAGCTTTGCAAATGTGACATGGCCTCCGCAAACCATTCCTGCTAAATTTGAGTTCCAAAAGCCAAATGGCGCACTTTCCCTTCTCAGCCTCGCCGTGTGTCCAAACAGCCGTTTATTACCACATGTGGGGTATTGTTTTACTCGGGAGAAATTTCTTTACAAATTTTATGGTGCTTTTTCTCCTTTAGTCCTTGTGGAAATGAAAAAAAATTAGCTAAACCTACATTTTATTTGAAAAAATGTAGATTTTCATTTTCACAGCCTACTTGCAAAAATTTCTGCAAAAAACCTGTGGGGTCAAAATGCTCACTATACCCTAGATAATTTCCTCAAAGGGTATAGTTTCCAAAATGGGGTCACTTGTTGGGGGTTTCCACTGTTTTTTCACCTCTGGGGCTTTGCAAATGCGACATGGCCTCCGCAAACCATTCCTGCTAAATTTGAGCTCCAAGAGCCAAATGGCGCTCTTTCCCTTCTAAGCCCTGCCGTGTGTCCAAACAACTGTTTATTACCACATGTGGGGTATTGTTTTACTCGGGAGAAATTGCTCTACAAATGTTGTGGTGCTTTTTCTACTTTAGTTCTCTTGGAAATGAAAAAAAATTAGCTAAACCTACATTTTATTTGAAAAAATGTAGATTATCATTTTCATGACCTAGTTCCAAAAATTTTTGCAAAAAAACTGGCCGGTCAAAATGCTTGCTACACCCCTAGATAAATTCCTCGAGGGGTATAGTTTCCAAAATGGGGTCACTTGTTGGGGGTTTCCACTGTTTTGTCACCTCAGGGGCTTTGCAAATGTGACATGGCCTCCGCAAACCATTTCTGCTAAATTTGAGCTCCAAGAGCCAAATGGCGCACTTTCCATTCTAAGCCCTGCCGTGTGTCCAAACAACCGTTTATTACCACATGTGGGGTATTGTTTTACTCGGGAGAAATTGCTCTACAAATGCTGTGGTGCTTTTTCTACTTTAGTTCTTTTGGAAATGAAAAAAAATTAGCTAAACCTACATTTTATTTGAAAAAATGTAGATTTTCATTTTCATGGCCTAGTTCCAAACATTTTTGCAAAAAAACTGGCCGGTCAAAATGCTTGCTACACCCCTAGATAAATTCTTCGAGGGGTGTAGTTTCCCAAATGGGGTCACTTTTGGGGGGTTTCCACTGTTTTAGTTCCACTAGACCTGTTCAAAGCTGACATGGTGCCTAAAATATATTCTAATAAAAAGGAGGCCCAAAATCCACTAGGTGCTCCTTTGCTTCTGAGGCCGGTGCTTCAGTCCAGTAGCACGCTACGGCCACATGTGGGATATTTCCTAAAACTGCAGAACCTGGGCAATAAATATTGAGTTGCATTTCTTGGGTAAAACCTTCTGTGGTACAAAAAAAATGGATTCAAAATGAATTTCTGGAAAAAAATAATGAACTTTGTAAATTTCACCTCTACTTTGCCTTAATTCCAGCGCAATGTCTAAAGGGTTAAGAAACTTTCTAAATGCTGTTTTGAATACTTTGAGGGGTGCAGTTTTTAAAATGGGGTGACTTATTGGCGGTTTCTAATATCTAAGGACCTCAAAGCCACTTCACAACTGAACTGGCCCCTGTAAAAATAGCATTTTGAAATTTTCTTGAAAATGTGAGAAATTGCTGCTAAAGTTCTAAGCCTTGTAACGTCCTAGAAAAATAAAATGATGATCAAAAAACGATGCCAATCTAAAGTAGACATATGGGGGATGTTAGTTAGCAACATTTTTGTGTGGTATAACTGCCTGTCTTACAAGCAGATGCATTTAAATTGAGAAAAATGTTAATTTTTGCAATTTTTCGCTAAATTTTGGTGTTTTTCACAATAAATACTGAATGTATCGGGCAAATTTTGCCAGTAACATAAAGTCCAATGTGTCACGAGAAAACAATCTCAGAATCGCTTGGATAGGTAAAAGCATTCCGGAGTTATTACCACATAAATTGAAACATGTCAGATTTGAAAAATGAGGCTCTGTCAGGAAGGTCAAAAGTGGCCAAAGAGGGAAGGGGTTAAACTCTGTGGACAGGTCGCTTTAAAAAAAATAATAAATTCCTGTTTTATGATCACCTCTCATCCCAAGAAATTGTATAAAAAATATCCTGATGTGCAGGCCACAAATTTTAGCTTAGGGGGACAAGCACACAGCACTGGACCAATAGTAGCTGCCCGTCCTTAACCTGTTTACCTCCACCTACGGTATAAAGGCGGCAGAGGTAAATGGGCTTTAAATTGTTAAAAGATGGCAGCTGGTTGTGTTTTCAGGTTGGGATCGTACACGCAAACTAATCCCGCTTAGGGCTTGTTCACACCTGCATCAGTGTTTATGTGGAGGCCTAAAACCACAAAATTACCGTCTGGTTTCCGTCATGGTATCCGTGATTATACCAAAAACAAAAGTGCAGCAGGCTGCGCTATGGTTTCCGGTATTTTCGTCCAGATCTTTCACAGAGCCTCCAACGCAGATGTGAATAGGCTCTTACCTGCATAGTTACTCAATACTTCCGCTACACAATGACCACACAGTGACTGAATAATATTACCATACTGTTACTGAATCAAAACCACTGAACAAAAACCAATATCACCACCTTATAGTGACCATATAATCATAGATTCCGGTCCTACACAGGGGCTCCACAGACCATATAAGTGATTACAGTACAGTGACATGCATTGACCATATAGTGTTAGATACCGGTCCTACACAGGAACTCTACAGACCATATAAGTGATTACAGTACAATGACATCCAGTGACCATATAGTGGTAAATACTGGTCCTACACAGGAGGGTTGTAGACCATATACAGCACAGTGACTCACAGGTGACGTCTTCTCAGATTAGATTTGTTCACTTTCCCTTTTCTTCTCCATCCTGCCCAGAAACCTAAAACGACTTCTACCCATGAATCCCCTCTGCAGAATTTAAAATACAGACAAGTTGATTTCCTGCTTTTCTTGCATTCATCCCACCTATACCCCATCCTCTAAACAAACTCGTTATCTACAGTGCGCCAGATAGTAGTAATGCCACCCACTTGGTGCCCCACACCATAATAGCGCCCCCTTTGTGCACCCATACAGTAATAGTGCCCCCTTTATGCCCCCATATACTAATGTTGCCATTAACAGGCCCGCTTCTCTTCCAGGCCCAGTTGTGATTGTAGTTGTTGCTACCTGACCCAGATGGGAGACGGACCCACTGATAACAGTGGGCTGATATTTTTATCCTCAGACAGGAGACCCTGTGGGGATGGTGGCCCTGGGCATTTGCCCAGTTTGACCCCCATCCTAACACCAACCCTGTAGAAAAGTGTTCTAACAGACGTCACAGGTGTAGCGCGGCCACGGGGGTGGTCATGGGAATGATGGTGTCACGTACTCTATGCCTACGGCTCCCTCGGTCTCCAGGACATTGAGAGTTACTCGTTAGGGCGTCTCCCGGAATGGCAGACTGAGGCAATTATTTAGTTCAGCCTGGGATAGTTGACCTTTGTCTGTAATTAGAGTTTCCTTGCCTGGTGATTTCCCTTGTTTTGAGACTCCCCTGAGCGACTTGCTTTTTGACTTTTTGTGACCTAACCTCGGCTGGACTCCTGACTTGTCTTTGCCTTCTGACTTTTGTTTTTCCGTACTTTCCCGGTTTGACCCTGCCTGCCTTTTGCATCTGAAAGACGAGGGGCTCCGACCCTGTATCGACTACCATCAGCTTAACAATATTACTATAAAGAACCAACACAGCTCATCCCCGATCTATTTAATCAGGTTCAGGGGGCCAAATAGTTCTCTAAGTTTGGCATGCGGGGGGGGGGGGCTTATAACCTGATTAGAGTTTATAAGGGGGATGAGTGGAAGACTGCCTTTAACACCCCCAAAGGGCACTTTAAGTACATGGTGATGCCCTTCGGTCTATGTAATGTGCCAGCTGTGTTCCAGACTTTCATAAATTATATTTTTAGAGACTATCTGGGGCTCTTCTTTTTTTGCAAAATCTATTTTTATTAAACAAATAAACATGACGTACAAGGGTAGACATCAAACAATTCAATACAAGTCAAATATCAGGGTATGCGATTTTAAAACAGAGCATGAGTAAAAAAAAAATAATGGGTTTAAATACTTCTTCTGATGAAGATGTCTAATAGACATCGCGAAGGAAACAACATCCTCACTAAACAAGCGAAACCCCCCAAAATCTCCTGATCTGACATATATCTCAGTAAAAGTACAAGATAGCAAATATTTAACACAGGGGTAGATAACAAGATGGTGGCATCCTCCGATTTCACGCCTCAATGTTACATTACACAATTATCTTGGTCAAGAATATGCAAACAGGACTCAACTCAACTGGGCAGGCCTCTAAATGCATAACATAGTGTGGATAATAAAATAAAATAAAATATGCTATAATAAAGACTCAGTATGTATAATTTATAGATACCGTGTAGGCCAGACTCAATAAATGCATAGAGAAAACATACCGCACTTGGTGTACAACTTCCTCATGTACATAATTCGTATGACATACCCCTTCATGTCCACTTCCCATACCATCCCCAAGAATACATATCCCACCTAACCCACCCGTATAAAGGGTCTGGTAAGCAGGGCATGTTTGTTCTAGCATCCCCCCCCCCCACCCCCCTGACCAGCCATGGTTTCCATATCTTCAGATATTTTTCCCTTGAGTGATTAATCCAAGCAGCCATTTCCTCCAATCTACATATCTGCTGTACTTTATCTAGCCATAGCTCCAACGTCGGCGGGACAGGCTGTCTCCAAAAGGTGGGTATCAGCAATTTGGCGGCAGAGATCATGTGGGTCGGGAGACTATGTGCAGACGGAGTAAAGTCAGGTATGGGCAACCAGATCAGTACCAGTGCAGGTGTTAGTGTAATGTTTGTAGAGCAGGTAGAATTTATCATGTCTTCAACCCCCCTCCAATAGCTTAACATTTTGGGGCACGACCACCATATGTGGAGGAATGAGCCCGGGCCCTCTCGGCACCTCCAACAAGAACTCTCAGTCATCAGACCTATAGAGGACAGAAAGTCCGGGGTCCGATACCAGCGCGTAACCAACTTGTAGGAATTCTCTCGTATGCGCACACACGGAGAAAACCCCTGGGCGGCTTTCAATATAAACCCCACTTCCTCTGTGGAGAATGACAATTTCAACTCCCTTTCCCACTGTCTCACAAAGTGAGGTTTTTGCGAGAATGTCTCTAATAGAATGCCTCTATATAGTTTAGACAGAACTTTAGTCGGGGTGGCCGGTAATAATATATAATTTTTTAACCAGGTCGGATCTATTTTTAAAAGAGTTGACCGAGCTTTAAACATAGCAACGGTGGCTGCATAGTCTGCTAATTGTAGTGTGTTTGGTTGCTTCAGGTCTAGTCCCATA
Source organism: Rhinoderma darwinii (assembly GCF_050947455.1). NCBI lineage: Eukaryota > Metazoa > Chordata > Amphibia > Anura > Rhinodermatidae > Rhinoderma > Rhinoderma darwinii. Next base: position 22,636,360 of record NC_134698.1, read on the forward strand.
AAGACCGAGCATAAGTCAGGTGGCCCCCCCCGGCCCCCATAATTCAGCTATTTGTACCTTGTTTAAGCGCCTCCAAAAATCCGCTGTTCTATCGGGCGGTCTGCCCAAATATGAGGGCAGGACGCTCAGGGGAGCAAGGGGCGAAAGGAGCTTTTTTGACATATTTAAGGCTCTTGCTTTTTGACACACCGCTATCGTTCCCCTGGTGGTTGGGCTCAAGTGTCCCTTTGGAGAATGCGAGGCAGAGCAAACCCAAAGCAAGCCAAGCATCTCTGGACCCATGAGGGTTCTTTCCATAACCACCGACAGAGAGGTGTTACCCCCATCTGCCAACTGCGTCCAACGGGCTAAATGATTTGCTATAAAATATGTTTCTAGGTCAGGTAAGGAAATGCCCCCTTGCTCCTTCTTTTGTATTAGGGAGGAGTATGCTAATCTGGACCGTTTAGAGTCCCAAAGGAAGGTGATGAACAGGGTTTTAAAGTTCCTGAAGTAACTCTTTGGAACTTCTATTGGTAGAGCACACAACAGATACGTAATCTGCGGGAGTATGTATGTAGCGAGTAAGTTCTTTCTGCCAAACCACGACAGAAAAGGCAGCCTTATAGCTAACAAGTGCTTACGGATCTTGGCAAAGAGGACCTTATAGTTGAGATTGAAAAGCTCCCTCAGGTCAGCGGGTATCATAACCCCCAGGAATTTTATAGCCCTGTATGGCCACTTAAAGGGGGTACAACTTTGTAATTTAAGAATGGTTCTGGGAGAGACATTAATATTTAACGCTTCCGATTTGCTGAGATTTATTTTGAAATTGGAGACAAAACTGAACTCGTCGAACAACGTCAGTATATGCGGCAGGGCCGACAACGGGTTAGTGATGAATAGAAGGAGGTCATCGGCGAACGCTGCAATTTTGTGCTCTACTGCCCCAACCTGCAAACCTTTAACTTCTTCATGTTGCCTAATATGCAACAGTAGTGGCTCCAGGGCCAAAATAAAAAGAACCGGGGAAAGGGGACAACCCTGCCTCGTACCATTTTTTATGAGGAAGGGGGCGGACAAAATACCGTTTACTCTAATTTTAGCCGAGGGCTTTGAGTATAGGGAGAATATAGCCCGTATAAAGGGTAAGGGAAACCTAAATCTTTGTAAGGCACTCTGGATAAACCTCCAGTCGACCCTATCAAAGGCCTTTTCCGCGTCAGTTCCCAAGAGGACAAGAGGAATCCCCTTCCCCCTCGCAAGATGAATCACATTTATTACTCTAGTGACATTGTTCTTCTCTTCCCGCCGCGGGACAAAACCTACCTGCTCCTCTGCTATCAATTTCGTTAGGAATTTAGCTATTCTGCTAGCCAATATTTTGGCCCACCACTTCAGGTCAGTGTTTAATAGTGAAATCGGCCTATAGCTTGCACAATCGTCAGGACTCTTTCCTTCTTTTGGAATGAGGGTAATGAAGGCTTCCAGAGCCTGCGGCGGGAGGGAAGCACCATTTAGGAGAGAATTACACACCTCCAGAAATTGTGGGATAAGTAAGCTACTAAATTTTTTGTAGTACGTAATGGGCAGCCCGTCCGGCCCTGGACATTTCCCCGAAGGGATACTAGTTAAACTGGTCTGCAATTCTTCTATCGTAAGGGGAGCCAACAAGGATGCATTTTCACTGTCTGATAAATGGGGGAAAGTCAGCTTGCTAAGAAAGGACCGCACCGCCGCTTCTCTGTCTTCGTGTGCTGAGTCTAAAGGGCTCGCTAGTCCTTGGGCATCCAAGTTGTATAAGTTAGCGTAGAATTGTCTAAAGGCTTCGGCCACCTGTGGAGTGGTAGAGACCCGCTGACCTGAGGCAGTTCTAACTGAGGACACTAAGGATTTTTCCGTCTGTGTCTTAAGCATTTTGGACATCAATTTTGAGCCCCTATCCCCATGTAAGTATATACGACATTTGAGTCTCTGAAAGGATCTTGCCACTTGTATGTTTAGCATATCCTTAAGTTTATGACGAAGGGAGTCTAAATCCGTGAGGCTGTCAAAGTTAGTTGGTGCAATCGTTCAAGAGCCGAGATCTGCGCCAGCAAAGACTGCATTTTCTTATTCCTGTCCTTCTTCAAACTAGAACATAAGGCAATAAACTCCCCTCGGATAAACGCTTTATGTGCTTCCCATACCACTGGCACTGCAACATCAGGTGTACTATTCAGACGAAAATACTCCTCTAATCTTGTCCCCATGACCCCCGCGTGAACCTCATCTGAGAGTATGGTGTCATTGAGCCGCCACGACCAGGATCGGACTGGCAAGTCTCGAACGTGTATTTTAGCTAGCACTGGGGCATGATCTGATACTGTAATGTGTCCTATAGAGGACGACTGTAAATTCGACAGGTACGATGAAGACATAAAGATGTAGTCTAGTCTGCGATATACTTTATGTCGATGGGAATAAAAAGTATAATCTCTCTCCTGTGGATGCGAAAGTCGCCATACATCAGTTAGCTGACAATTGTATAACATCAGTTTAAGTTTGTGCATAGCTCGCTGAGTGTTCACGCGGGCGGCCGAGGAAGAATCAAGATCAGGTTCTAGCGCCACATTTAAATCACCTCCCACAACTACCATCCCTTCCCCAAAACCCTTAAGTGTACGTAATGTCCTTAGCAACCACGGAATCTGTTTATCATTTGGGGCATAGAGACATGCTAAAGTCATCCCGGTGTTGCAGAGAGACCCGTTAAGAAAAATATAGCGGCCTTCTGGATCCACCTTTGAGTTTTCTACTTTAAGTGGGAAATCTTTATGAATACCTACAGACACACCCCTGGAGGCCGATGTATGGGTACTATGAAACCACTGACTGTATGAAGACAGAGGTAAGCGGGGTATCCGCCCTTGGCGAAAATGAGTCTCCTGTAACATCAAGACGTCTGGCCTGTCCTGTCTAAGCATTTTGAAAACCTGAGACCTCTTTTGCGGCGTACCGAACCCGTTTACATTTAGTGTTAGGAAGTAATCGGGGCCATGACCCAATAAGGAAACAGTTAGCTTCATAATACACTATAGGCGTGAATACCGGATGAATGCAGAACACACATAGAACTATATACAAATGAGATAACAAATAGAGATATAGTGAGGCAGCGACATTCCATAGGAGAAAAAGGGCTAAAGGGGGACCTCCCATCCCATAGAGGTTGTCCCTTATCTTAAAATGTCGCGGCTCAACTGAAGAGTTGCAGGGGGAGGGGTGAAACAATGAAACCAACCTTATTCAATGTTAGGAGAGAACACAAACTTCTATGTAAGCTACAAATTATGTGCAATAGAAGGAGGGCGAACATAGTGCTGAGCACCAAAATAACACAATGGTAGAGCATAAATCTGACCACATTTCTGCCAACAATTAAAGGATATACAGTGAACAAGTCCCTTCTAGCGGGGTCCTCTTTCGTGCTCAGGGGGCTTCCGGGTGACGTTCAAACCCTCTCCTTGTGTTATTCCGCTGAGCCTTACATTTCTGGGGTCTCTGCCAGGCGTGTGGATCAGAAATCTCGCATGCCGGGATATCTCATTGTATCAGCATCCAGTCCGGTATGTCAATTTTCTCCATGCCTATTTTCGGCCAGGCTTTTTCTAAATCTTCTGGCGTTCTAATGGTAATCTGTCGGCCCTCCCGCAGAATCGCCAAGCCAAACGGAAATAGCCAACGTATAGGTATCTTCCTTAGCCTCAGGGCCTCGGTCAAGGGCTTCATCAGCCGTCGCTTGGCCAAGGTGCTGGCAGCCAGGTCTTGAAAGACCAGTATCTTGTGGTCCTCAAATGCCAAGTCGGGAATTCCTCTTGCGGCCGAAAGAATGGCAGCCGTGTCTAAAAAATTGAGCAGGCCGCAAATAACGTCTCTGGGAGGTTCGTCTCTAGACGGCTTAGGTCGTAATGCTCGATGGGCCCTCTCAATGACAACCTGCGCCGCTTTTTCTTGTCCCAAAATGATCGAGAAGATGGTCTTTACCGTTGGCAGGATCTCCTCCGTAAGGACCGTCTCGGGGATGCCTCGCAGCCTAACATTTTTCCGCCTGCTACGATTCTCCTGATCCTCCAGCTGTATGTAAGTGTGGTTTAAGTGGGAGAAATGCGAAGCTACGGCGCCTTGCACGGCCTCAACCTGTTGAATAATGGCAGATTGAGTGTCCTCCAATACTGCTACTCTTTGCCCCACTTGCTGTATGTCTGTTTTAATGGAAGACAATTCCTTTAGAACTGGGGACATCGCGCTAGCCAAAGCTTTTTTCAGGAAAGCTCTAGTTATGGGTAAGGGATCTGACCCACCTCCAGCATCCGAGTGCGTACAGGAGCTTTCCTCATCAGAGTCGTCACCTTGGCGTGTTTCCGGCGGGATTGCTTTCTCCGGCGCCATCTTGCTTTTCCCGGCCGGGGAGAAGTGCTTTTTATGGAGGAATTTCTCCATTTCCGATTGCGCTTTGCCGGTTTTCGATGTCCCCCGGGAGTCACTTGACTTATCCCGATTCGTACGGACCATTTTCGTGCGATTAACAGCCCTCCAGCCGTGGAAATCTGTGTCTCAGTGAGGAGGGCCGGGATCAAGCGACCATCTCACAGTGCGGTTAGCTCCGCCCCCCTATCTGGGGCTCTTCTTGGTGGTATACTTAGATGACATTTTGGTGTTTTCCAAAGACTGGGACTCGCACGTCAAACATGTCAGGACTGTCCTGCACATTCTCAGGGCCAATAATTTGTTCGCTAAATTTGAAAAATGTAGTTTTGGTATTCAAGAGATACCTTTCATGGGACGCATCCTTAGCCCTGAGGATTTCCGCATGGATCCTGCCAGGCTCCAGGCGGTATCTGACTGGGTTCGGCCTGTTCCCTGAAAGCCCTCCAAAGGTTTTTAGGGTTCGCTAATTATTCCAGACGTTTTATCAAAAAATTTTCAGTAATTGCCAAACACCTTACTGACCTCACCCGTAAAAGTGCGGATCTCCTCCACTGGTCTCTGTAGGCGGTCCGAGCCTTCGAGCTCCTTAAGGGGTGCTGTTCCTCTGCCCCGGTACTAATTCAACCGGATTATACTCAACCCTTTATTGTGGAGGTGGATGCTTCCGAGGTGGGTGTGGGAGCAGTATTGTCTCAGGGTCCTACTTCTCACTCACCTCCGACCCTGTGCCTTCTTTTCCCATAAGTTCTTTCCCACTGAGCAAAATTATGATGTGGGTAATCGGGAACTGCTGGCCATCAAATGGGCCTTGGAGGGATGGCACCATTTTCTCGAAGGGGCAAGACATCGGGTCACAGTCCTCACTGACCATAAAAATGTAGTCTTTCTAGATTCAGCCAAGAGACTCAAACCCAGACAGACTAGATGGGCTCTATTTTTTACCAGGTTCAATTTTGTTCTTACCTACAGGCCTGGTTCAAAGAATATTAAAGCGGATACTTTGTTCCGTAGTTTTCTGGCCACCCCTCCGCCTGAGACCAAACCCGAAGGAGTATTGCTTCCTGGTGCGGTACTGGCAACCGTAGACTCTGACCTGACCACAGAGATCACGGCCAGCCAGGACTCTGCCCCTTCCAGAGGGCAAATTGTTTGTACCCCTAGACCTCCGGCTGAGGCTCCTCCAGGAGTGTCATGACTCAGTCCAGTCAGGTCACCCAGGCATCTCTGGTACCAGGGACCTTGTCATCCGTGGTTTCTGGTGGCCAGGGCTGCTACGGGATGTCCGAGTCTACGTGGTCTCATGTGAGACCTGCGCCCGGTCTAAAACTCCCAGATCCCGACCTGCAGGCTTGCTGTGTCCTTTGCCGGTGCCCGAAGGACCCTGGACTCATCTAGCCATGGATTTTATCACCGATCTGCCTTCATCCCAGGGCAGGTCGGTGATCTGGGTAGTTGTAGACTGGTTTAGTAAAATGGCTCACTTCATTCCCCTGAAGAAATTGCCCAATGCTAAAGAGTTAACCTCTTTATTAAACATATTTTACGTTTGCACGGGGTACCTGTTAACATCCTCTCTGACAGGGGGGTCCAATTTGTATCATTGTTTTGGAGGGCGTCCTGCAAGCAGTTAGGACTAGACTTGTCCTTTTCATCGGGCTTTCATCCAGAAACTAATGGCCAGACTGAGAGGACCAATCAGTCTCTGGAACAGAATCTCAGATGTTTCGTGGCCGACGCTCAGGATAAATGGTTCAAGTTTTTGGTGCTTGGGTAACTTGCCCTCAATAATCACATCAGCACATCGTCAGGAGTTTCTTTGCTAATTATGGTTTTAATCCCCGGTTTTCTTCATTTTCCCCATGTGTATCAGATATCCCTTAAGTGGAGCTTCTCACTGGGAAATTGAGGGTCATCTGGGACCACGTCCAGAGTAATCTCAGGGCAGCCCAGGACCACCAGCGGCTTCAAGCCAATAAAAGGCGTTCGGCTAATCCTGATTTCTCGGTGGGAGATCCGGTTTGGTTATCTTCCAAGAACCTCTGCCCGAGGGTACCCTCCTGAAAGTTCACCCCCAGGTACATCGGTCCTTACCGCCATCCCAGTTTTAACATCCGAGGGACAGGAGTTTGAGGTGGCCAGGTTGCTGGACAGTAGAAAGGTTCAGGGGTCTATCCAGTACCTGGTCCATTGAAAATGATATGGTCCAGTGGAAAGGACTTGGGTCCCAGTCCGAGATTTCCACTCTCGGACCCTTATAAAAAACGTTCATAAAAAGTTTCCGAATAGACCTGGTACGGGGGTTGAGGGTCCAGTGGCCCCTCGTAAAAGGGGGGTACTGTCACGTACTCTCCAGTACATCGAGAGTTACTTGCTCGGACGTCGCCCGGCCTGGCAGACTGAGGCAGTCTGCAGCCAATAGGAGCTCATGAGCGTCAGGCCAATCAAAGCCTGGCTGATGTTCCTGAGCTCCCGTCCTCACCTTATTTAGTTCAGCCTGGGATAGTAGGCCTTTGTCTGTAATTAGAGTTTCCTTGCCTGGTGCTTTCCCTTGTTTTCAGACTCCCCTTGCTTTTTGACATCTTGTGACCTGACCTCGGCTGGTCTCTTGATGTAAAGGATCTGCCAGACACAGCTTCTGTGTCGACCCCCGTGGTTAATCAGTCTGCACCTGCTCCTAGGTCTGATAGAGTGACTCGATCTGCTACCACTCAGGTTGGTAGGCTCAGGAGTGGGAGAACCTATCACAGCCTGGCCAGACGGTTCTAGCTCCCGCCCTCGGTCTATTTATACCTTCATTTCCTGCTTGACTTTGCCTGTGATTCTCTCCTGTTTCCTGGTTCTGCTGCTCCTGCTATTATTATTGACCTTGCTTCATTTTAACCCTGGCTTTACTGACTACACTCCTGATCTGCGTTTGGTACCTCGTACACTCCTGGTTTGACTCGGCTCGTTCACTACTACTGTTGCTCATGGTGTTGCCGTGGGCAACTGTCCCATTTCCCTTAGCTTCTGTGTACCCTTGTCTTTTTGTCTGTCGTGCACATATTGAGCATAGGGACCGTCGCCCAGTTGTACGCCGTCGCCTAGGACGGGCCGTGCAAGTAGGCAGGGACTGAGTGGCGGGTAGATTAGGGCTCAACTGTCTGTCTCCCTACCCCGTCATTACATAATCACAGGCCCATATACCTTTTCTACCCTGGTCCCTGACACAACTATGGACCCCCTTGAGACCCTGGCTCAGCAAATGCAGGGCCTCTCCCTACAGGTCCAAGCCCTGGCTCAGAGGGGCAACCAGCGTGGTGCTACCCTGGTAGTGCCACCCACCTCACCTCTTCAACCCCAGCTCAAGTTGCCTGACCGGTTCTCAGGGCACCGGAAGACTTTTTTCTCCTTTTGGGAGAGTTGTAGGCTCTATTTTCGTCTAAGGCCCCACTCCTCAGGTTCTGAGAGCCAGTGAGTGGGTAAAATTATGTCCCGGCTCCAGGACGGGCCCCAAGAATGGGCCTTTTCCTTGGCTCCTGACGCCCCTGAACTTTCCTCTGTTGATCTTTTTTTTTCTGCTCTTGGGCTCCTATATGACGAGGTAGATGTCGTTCATCGGGAACTGTACATAGTATGGGCCCAGGTTCAGAAGAACCTAGAGGTGTCCCAGAGCATACAAAAGACTCAGGCAAATAGAAGACATTCTGCTAACCCCTTGTTTGTGGGCGGGGTTCTGGTGTGGCTGTCTTCAAAAAATTTGCGCCTTAAAGAGGCTCTGTCACCAGATTTTGCAACCCCTATCTGCTATTGCAGCAGATCGGCGCTGCAATGTAGATTACAGTAACGTTTTTATTTTTAAAAAACGAGCATTTTTGGCCAAGTTATGACCATTTTTGTATTTATGCAAATGAGGCTTGCAAAAGTACAACTGGGCGTGTTGAAAAGTAAAAGTACAACTGGGCGTGTATTATGTGCGTACATCGGGGCGTGTTTACTACTTTTACTAGCTGGGCGTTGTGTATAGAAGTATCATCCACTTCTCTTCAGAACGCCCAGCTTCTGGCAGTGCAGACACAGCGTGTTCTCGAGAGATCACGCTGTGATGTCACTCACAGGTCCTGCATCGTGTCACACGAGCGAGGACACATCGGCACCAGAGGCTACAGATGATTCTGCAGCAGCATCAGCGTTTGCAGGTAAGTCCATGTAGCTACTTACCTGCAAATGCTGATGCTGCTGCAGAATCAACTGTAGCCTCTGGTGCCGACACGATGCAGGACCTGTGAGTGACGTCACAGATCTGCACTGCCAGAAGCTGGGCGTTGTGAAGAGAAGTGGATGATACTTCTATACACAACGCCCAGCTAGTAAAAGTAGTAAACACGCCCCGATGTACGCACATAATACACGCCCAGTTGGACTTTTACTTTTCAACACGCCCAGTTGTACTTTTGCAAGCCTCATTTGCATAAATACGAAAATGGTCATAACTTGGCCAAAAATGCTCGTTTTTTAAAAATAAAAACGTTACTGTAATCTACATTGCAGCGCCGATCTGCTGCAATACCAGATAGGGGCTGCAAAATCTGGTGACAGAGCCTCTTTAAAGTCACGTCCAAAAAATTTGCTCCCTGGTATATAGGGCCGTACAAGGTCATTGAGGTCCTTAACCCTGTCTCCTTCCGACTGGAGTTACCCCAGTCTTTTCGAATACACAACGTGTTTCATGCCTCCCTCCTGAAACGCTGCTCCCCGTCCTTGGCTACCTCGAGGAAATCTCTGGTCTCTGTTCTCACCCCTGAAGGGGTAGAATTCGAGGTGGCCAAGATTGTGGACAGCAGGATGGTCCAAGGCTCCCTCCAGTACCTGGTCCAATGGAGAGGATACGGGCCTCAGGAGAGGACTTGGGTACCCGCCCGGGATGTTCACGCTGGGGTATTGCTCAGGAGGTTCCATCTTCGGTTCCCCAATAAGCCAGGTCCACCTAGAAAGAGTCCAGTGGCCCCTCATAAAAGGCGGGGTACTGTAAAGGATCTGCCAGACACAGCTTCTGTGTCGACGCTCGCGGTTAATCAGTCTGCACCTGCTCCTAGGTCTGATAGAGTGACTCGATCTGCTAACACTCAGGCTGGTAGGCTCAGGAGTGGGAGAACCTATCACAGCCTGGCCAGACGGTTCTAGCTCCCGCCCTCGGTCTGTTTATACCTTCACTTCCTGCTTGACTTTGCCTGTGATTCTTTCCTGTTTCCTGGCTCTGCTGCTCCTTCTATTATTATTATTGACCTTGCTTCATTTTAACCCTGGCTTTACTGACTACACTCCTGATCTGCGTTTGGTACCTCGTACACTCCTGGTTTGACTCGGCTCGTTCACTACTACTGTTGCTCACGGTGTTGCCGTGGTCAACTGTCCCATTTCCCTTAGCTTCTGTGTACCCTTGTCTTTTTGTCTGTCGTGCACATATTGAGCATAGGGACCGTCGCCCAGTTGTACGCCGTCGCCTAGGACGGGCCGTGCAAGTAGGCAGGGACTGAGTGGCGGGTAGATTAGGGCTCAACTGTCTGTCTCCCTACCCCGTCATTACATAATCACAGGCCCATATACCTTTTCTACCCTGGTCCCTGACACAACTATGGACCCCCTTGAGACCCTGGCTCAGCAAATGCAGGGCCTCTCCCTACAGGTCCAAGCCCTGGCTCAGAGGGGCAACCAGCGTGGTGCTACCCTAGTAGTGCCACCCACCTCACCTCTTCAACCCCATGTCAAGTTGCCTGACCGGTTCTCAGGGGACCGGAAGACTTTTTTCTCCTTTTGGGAGAGTTGTAGGCTCTATTTTCGTCTAAGGCCCCACTCCTCAGGTTCTGAGAGCCAGTGAGTGGGTAAAATTATGTCCCGGCTCCAGGACGGGCCCCAAGAATGGGCCTTTTCCTTGGCTCCTGTCGCCCCTGAACTTTCCTCTGTTGATCTTTTTTTTTCTGCTCTTGGGCTCCTATATGACGAGGTAGATGTCGTTCATCGGGAACTGTGCATAGTATGGGCCCAGGTTCAGAAGAACCTAGAGGTGTCCCAGAGCATACAAAAGACTCAGGCAAATAGAAGACGTTCTGCTAACCCCTTGTTTGTGGGCGGGGTTCCGGTGTGGCTGTCTTCAAAAAATTTGCGCCTTAAAGTCACGTCCAAAAAATTTGCTCCCCGGTATAAAGGGCCGTACAAGGTCATTGAGGTCCTTAACCCTGTCTCCTTCCGACTGGAGTTACCCCCGTCTTTTCGAATACACAACGTATTTCATGCCTCCCTCCTGAAACGCTGCTCCCCGTCCTTGGCTACCTCGAGGAAATCTCTGGTCCCTGTTCTCACCCCTGAAGGGGTAGAATTCGAGGTGGCCAAGATTGTGGACAGCAGGATGGTCCAAGGCTCCCTCCAGTACCTGGTCCAATGGAGAGGATACGGGCCTGAGGAGAGGACTTGGGTACCCGCCCGGGATGTTCACGCTGGGGTATTGCTCAGGAGGTTCCATCTTCGGTTCCCCAATAAGCCAGGTCCACCTAGAAAGAGTCCAGTGGCCCCTCATAAAAGGCGGGGTACTGTAAAGGATCTGCCAGACACAGCTTCTGTGTCGACGCTCGCGGTTAATCAGTCTGCACCTGCTCCTAGGTCTGATAGAGTGACTCGATCTGCTAACACTCAGGCTGGTAGGCTCAGGAGTGGGAGAACCTATCACAGCCTGGCCAGACGGTTCTAGCTCCCGCCCTCGGTCTGTTTATACCTTCACTTCCTGCTTGACTTTGCCTGTGATTCTTTCCTGTTTCCTGGTTCTATTATTATTATTGACCTTGCGTCATTTTGACCCTGGCTTTACTGACTACGCTCCTGCTCTGCGTTTGGTACCTCTTACACTCCTGGTTTGACTCGGCTCGTTCACTACTCCTGTTGCTCACGGTGTTGCCGTGGGCAACTGCCCCATTTCACTTAGCTTCTGTGTACCCTTGTCTGTTTGTCTGTCGTGCACATATTGAGCGTAGGGACCATCGCCCAGTTGAACGCCGTCGCCTAAGACGGGCCGTGCAAGTAGGCAGGGACTGAGTGGCGGGTAGATTAGGGCTCATCTGTCTGTCTCCCTACCCCATCATTACACCTGACTTTTCTTTGCCTTCTGACTTTTGTTTTTCCGCATTCTCCCGCTTTGACCCTGCCTGCCTGACTCCGCCTCTTGTGCCCGGACTTGTCCGCTGCGCAATTACCCTGCCTCTCCCTACGTGTACTTCCCAGGTGACCCTTTGTTATTTCGCACTGTCTCTGTCTTATTTCTTTGTCAGTTTCAATTTTACCAGTATAGGGAACGCCGCCCAGTTGTGCGCTGTCGTTTAGGTCGGGTCGTACAAGTAGGTAGGGAAAAAGGTTTGAGAAAAACAGGGACCTCACTGTTCACTGTTCACGCCGTTAAAACAAAACCCCCCAAAATATGGCGTAATTGCTGTTTTTTTGCCTATTTCACATCACAAAAAATTTTTGATTCAGCTTCCCAGTATATTATGCTGTAGAATAAATGGTGCTATGAAAAGCTACAACTTGTCCCGCAAAACACAAGCTCTCATATGGCTATGTCGACGAAAAAATACAAAAAAAGTTATGGCTTTCGGAAGACGGGAAGGAAAAGGCTAAAATGAAAACACTCAAATTGGCCGTGTCCTTAAGAGGTTAAAGTTTATTCAATATACAGTAAAAATGTCTACAACTTTCTAATATACTTTGTGTTTCATTGTTCGGTCACTTAGAGGCTAAAAATCTGTGACAGGACCCATCAGGCCGTCGTGGGAATGGGTAAGGTGAGTTTTATTTTTATTGGTGCAAAGGGGGCCTAACTTATCTATGGTAAAACACAGGGGGCCTAACGTATCTATGGTAAAACACATGGGCCTAACTTATCTATGGTAAAACACAGGGGGCCTAACTTATTTATGGTAAAACACAGGGGGCCTAACTTATCCATGATAAAACACAGGGGGCCTGACTTATCTATGGTAAAACACAGGGGCCTAACTTATCTATGGTAAAACACAGGGGGCCTAACTTATCTATGGTAAAACACAGGGGGTCTAACTTATCTATGGTAAAACACAGGGGGCCTAACTTATCTATGGTAAAACACAGGGGGACTAACTTATCTATGGTGAAACACAGGGGCCTAACTTATCTATGGTAAAACACAGGGGGCCTAACTTATCTATGGTAAAACACAGGGAACTATCTTATCTATGGTAAAACACAGGGGGCCTAACTTTTCTATGGTAAAACACAGGGGGCCTAACTTATCTATGGTAAAACACAGGGGCCTAACTTATCTATGTTAAAGCACAGGGGGCCTAACTTATCTATGGTAAAACACAGGGGCCTAACTTATCTATGGTAAAACACAGGGGGCCTAACTTATCTATGGTAAAACACAGGGGCCTAACTTATCTATGGTAAAATACAGGGGCCTAACTTATCTATGGTAAAACACAGGGGCCTAACTTATCTATGGTAAAACACAGGGGGGCCTAACTTATCTATGGTAAAACACAGGGGGCCTAACTTATCTATGGTAAAACACAGGGGCCTAACCAGGGCCGGCCCTAGGATAGATGGCGCCCATTGCGAAATGATCTTTCGGCGCCCCACCCCATCATTAAAAAAAAATGCCCCATAAAAACAATTATAATGCCCCTTTAGTGCCCCCAGACAGTATAATAATAATATTTAACAATATAATATATTACAACCCCTTCAAGGACACAGTATATTGTCCTCTAATTGTGCCCACAGTATTATGCCCCCTGTAGTACCCCTACACAGTATAATGTCCGCTTAGTGGCCCCCACACAGTATAGTGCCCCCCTGTAGATTTTGCCATATAGCCTCCCTCTAGACAGTGCCATAATCCCCCACCTCCTTTTTGTAGATCGTGCCATACAGCCCCCCCACCTCCCCCTTGTAGACAGTGCCATACAGTCCCCCACCTCCCCCTTGTAGACCGTGTCCCCAAACAAAAACAAAAATTTTACTCACCTAGGCCCCGTTCCCATGACGAACTGAGCTGCTCCACGATGGGATCCTGTGGCCTAGTACAGAGTTTCCCAACCTTTTTGGACCCGAGGCAGGACTGGAAAAATAAAATTTCCTCAGGGTCCCCCTACCAAAAATAGTTCTGAGAAAGACAGAAAAAAGGCTGAGAACAAGCACTATACTCGTAGGGTTTGTTCACACACATTTTTTTAAGGCAAAAAATTTGCCCCAAAATTCCTTCAGGAACTGACAGCGTTGTTTGACCTTTTTTTTGTGTTTTTTCTTAAGCTGTTGAAGCGAATGCAAAAGACGCAGGAAAAAAAAGCTCCAAACGAGCGCCGCAGGTATTTTCTGCCTCCTATTAATTTCAATTGGAGGTCAGAGGCGGAAACCACTTGAAGACCATCAGCCCCCCACTCACAGTAAAATGACCATCAGCCCCCCACTCACAGTAAAATGACCATCATCCCACCACTCACAGTAAAATGACCATCAGCCCACCACTCACAGATTTCCCCTGTAGGTAGCGCCACACAGCCCCTTGTAGGTAGCGCCACACAGCCTCTTGTGGGTAGCGCAACACAGCCCCTTGTGGGTAGCGCCACACAGCCCCTTGTGGGTAGTGCCACACAGCCCCTTGTGGGTAGCATCACACAGCCCCTTGTAGGTAACACCACACAGCCCCCTTGTGGGTAGCGCCACAAAGCCCCCTTGTGAGTAGCGCCACACAGCCCCTTGTAGATAGCGCCACACAGCCCCCTTGTAGGGAGCATCACACAGCCCCCTGTAGGGAGTGCCGCACAGCCCCCTGTAGGGAGTGCCGCACAGCCCCCTGGTAGGAAGTGCCGCACAGCCCCCTGGTAGGAAGTGCCGCAGAGCCCCCCTGCTAGAGAGTGCCGCACAGCCCCCTGCTAGGGAGTGCCACACAGCCCACAGCCCCCCTGTACGTAGTGCAAGGACTACGAAATGACCCTGATAGCTGGCGGGCAATAGACATTCAAAAAAGGACAACTGTGCAGGAGCACACAAAATACTCAGCTTTCCCAGCTAACAAATAAATGTGTGGAAATAAACTAAGATATAACTTTTATTTAGTCTAGCTAAAGGATTAATCCTCTTAGCTAGATTAAATAAAAATTATATCTTCGTTTATTTCCACACATTTATTTGATAGCTGGAAAAGCTTGGTATTTTGTGTGCTCCTGCACAGTTGTCCTTTTTTGTAGGTAGTGCCACTCAGCCCACACCCCCCTGTAGATTGAAACCCCCCCCTTCCAGTATAGATAGCGCCACTGTAGCTCCCTGAAGGAGCGGAATCCCCATGTGGCCAGGGATACTGCTCCTGCAGCGCTGCTTGATGTCTCTGTTCATATATGGACAGTAACATCAGGGGAAACTCCTGAAGCGGAATCATCGTCCACAGCGTTGCTGACGCTGTGACCTTCGCTTCCACTCCAGGAGAAGCTCCTGTCGTCTGTGTCCATGACGTCATTAGCTTCTCATGGAGTGGAATCCCCGGTCATAGCGTCTGCAACGCTGTGACCGGGGATTCCACTTCAGGAGTTTCCCCTGATGTTACTGTCCATATATGGACAGAGACATCAAGCAGCGCTCCAGGAGCGGAATCCCCGGCCACACGGGGATTCCGTTCCTTCAGAGAGCTACAGTGGCGCTAGTAGATAGCAGAGCAGGGAGATACCTCTCTGCTCTGCTATAATGCCGTCGCTACCGCTATAGCAGCCGCAGCAGCTGCTAGCGGCGCCACTGCCCTCATGCCCGGTGTCACCGCTAGCAGCTGCTATGGCTGATACATCGGTAGCGACGGCCACTAAGCGAAGAAGCGCCCGGGTGGAAAGGCGACTGTAGTTAGTGTGTGTATCCGCGCTGCTAGTTGCAACGGCGCAGGGATACACACACCCGCTGGCGCCCCCCTTGCAGTGTGGCAGCTGGCGCCCTGTGCGACCGCTCTGGTCGAACGTATATAAGGCCGGCCATGGGCCTAACTTATCTATGGTAAAACACAGGGGGTCTAACTTATCTATGATAAAACACAGGGGGCTTAACTTTTTATTTTTGGTGTCTAGTTTCTTCCATTTTACTGCCGCTGCCGCCGAGTAAGTTGCACCACAAAAGGGGTCACTAAGACCATGTTCACACGGTGGATTTTGCTTGGTGGGTCCTGCTGCAAAATCGGCCGAAGAATTATTCCTGCCGTCAGCCAAAAGATTCCTACTCCCATTCACTTCAGATCGGGCAGGACGCTTCTTTTGTCCACTAGTTGAAAAAATCAGCTAGCGGTAAAAAGAAGCATCCGCCTCCCACTGAAATAGAGATCTGCAGAACATTGCTCTCTCCTCTCTACCGCCTGACAGATACATAGTGATATATTATGCAGATTATTATACCACTGATCTCTCTAGAGATCTACAGCAGAGGCTGGACGGCAGCACGGAGGGCTCAACGGGAAGCCTCCATGATTGCCGTAGGAGGGAGGGTTCAACCAATAGGAAGGACAAGTTAGGTGAGAGAGGAGGGGGAGATGCGAGGAGCCGGGGTGTGTTAACTGTTCCTCCCGCTGTTTTCGGCATTGAGCCGGAGGCAGCGGGAGGAGAAACAAGCAAAAAACTTAGGTCAGGTTAGATAGTGCTACTTACCTGTTATGGCGTCTCCGGCCTTGCTGCTCGATCAGCTGCGGGCAGAAGCTGCTTATCACGATCCGGGCTGGCTGGAGGAGACTGTGGCATCGCTGGCCCGGATCCCTCAGGCGGGCCCGTCGTCTTGGTCGGCAGCCCGCGCTGATGCGCTCCCTTCCCCCGCTCCCCTCTCAGACGCTGGGGATATGGCGGTGGGGGGAGAGCTGTTAATGTCGGCCCCTGCTGTAATAAAGCAGAGGGCTTCGGCGGGAGCGGCGGTTGCCCAGGCTAAGTCACCCCGCCACTCCCATAGGACTCGCCCACCAGAGCGTCTTAGTCCAGACGTGGCCCCGCGGGCCCGGCATCGCAGGGGGAGCCCTTCTAAGGACGCTGCAGGCCAGGCTGCTGGGACGGGTGCCTCTCCCTAGGGCCTGCATCCTGGCAGGAATCCCCAGCCGCGACGGGGCTCGGCGGTTAACTGGGAGTCGCAGGCCGGGCTCCCTGTCACACCCCCGCCTTCAGACGCTGTGTTCGGAGGGCAGTATACGGCTGCCCCGCATGGTGATGTTCCGGCCAGGGGGCAGGCTTCCTCGAGAGCATCGGTGAGGACGCCAAGATCAGCGACGACGACGAGGCAACAGGTCCGGTCGGAAGTCTGGGTCCCTGCGGTCGGGCGGCAGGTTGTCGGCCCACCTGTCAGCGTGCCGGGATCCCCGTGTCGAAGATGTCGGTGCGAGTACCAGTCGGCGGCGAGAGAGGATTTGGAAGATGGAGAGCTGGATGAGTCGCAACGTGGTCAGGATTTTCCGTCTGGCGGGAATACAGCACCTGGGCAGCCTGGTGAGTGTGTAACTCCTACGTTACCGTATCCAGCAATTTTCATGTCGGGTGTTGGGGGTGGGTCAGCGAGCGGGGTAGCGGCTGTCGGTAGTGGCGTTGCCGGGCGCGATGGCTTGACAGATTTAGTGGGTTGTTTGCGCGAGCTAGTCCGGCGCTTAGATAGGGCAGCGGCGCCTGTAGTGCCGGCGGGGTCTCCGGTTGTGGTATGGGAAGGTCCTCGTGATGTACAGTCGCGGTCCATGGAGGGGGAGGTCCCGGGGGTGGCAAAAGAAGCGGTAGCAGTGTCTGTCCAAACCGAGGCGCAGAAGGATGGGGATAGGATTCGGCTTGATGATCGCGCTCGGGGCGAGGTTTACGTCTGTTTTGAGGGCCCTTTAGGGGCTCACCTTAAGCAAGAGGTACGTGAACGGATTTGGAAGGATGAATACGTGGAGATATTTTCTCTTCTGCCGCTTGCGAAATTCAAATTGGATAAGGGCAAGCAGGATGAGAGTAAGAAAGAGGAGGAAGAACGTCGGCGGTATAGGCTTATCCCGCAGACGTTCGCCAACTGGTCGCAAGCTTTCGCTATTTTGGCAAGCGTGATCGGGGAAAAGGCGCCGGAAAATTGCTCGGCATTGTTTTGTTATTTTGATGCTATCGGGGAGGCCTAGTGGGCGTACAGGGGCCAGGCGTGTTTGCGGTACGACGAGCAATTTCGCCAGCGGAAGGCAGTCCGGACGGCGATCCGGTGGGATCAAAAGGATATTGCATTGTGGTTGCGGGTTACGGCGCCGGTTAAGCAGTCCTTTCCCGGGAGCGTTGGCCAAGGGGGCCAGTCTAGTCAATCCGGGCAAGGTTCCGGGTCAAAACTGGGGTTCTGCTGGCAATTCAATGATGGCCGTGTAAGTTCAGGGCCACCTGTAAATTTAAACATGTCTGTTCGGAGTGCAATGGCTCCTCACACGGGGCCTCAAAATGTATGCGGAAAGGGAGGCGGTCAGGCCCTCAGTCCTCTTCAGTTGGTCAAGGGGCGGTCGCCGGTGAGGGTAGAAAGGATGGCCCCGTATCTAAGTGAATATCCGGATAGGGTTGCGGCCAAGTTAATTTATGAGGGGTTTTTGTTTGGTTTTGGGTAGGATGTCCGGGCCTTTTGCCGAGCCGCCGATTGAGAATTTAGTAGTATCACCCTTGGGAGTTGTGCCAAAGCGGGAGCCTCACAAATTCCGTTTGATCCAGCATTTGTCGTTTCCCAGGAGAGCGTCGGTGAACGATGGGATAGATCACGACTTATGTTCGGTTGTTTACACGTCATTTGACAAAGCGGTGGCGTTAGTGCGGGAGGCAGGGCCCGGTGCGTTGTTGGCAAAGACTGACATTGAGGCGGCCTTTCGCTTGCTGCCGGTACATCCAGAAAGCCAACGGCTGTTGGGTTGCTTCTGGAGCGGGGAATTTTATGTGGATAGGTGCCTTCCAATGGGTTGCTCCCTTTCTTGCGCATACTTCGAGGCGTTTAGTAGTTTCGTGGAATGGGTGACGAAGGGTGTAGCTGGGGTCGATTCCTTAATACATTATCTTGATGATTTTTTGTGCGTAGGCCCTAGCGGTTCCCCGGTTTGCGGTAATTTATTGTATTCCTTGCAGAAGGTTGCAACGGATTTTGGAATCCCTTTGGCGCCTGGATAAACAGAGGGCCCGGTATCTACCATCAGTTTTTTGGGGATCCAAATTGATTCGGTGGCAATGGAGTGCAGGCTTCCTGAGGATAAATTATTGCCACTACGGCAGGTCAGGCGGGCTTGCCAATTGAAGAAGATCACTTTTCGGGATCTTCAGTCGCTGCTTGGAAAGTTGAATTTTGCCTTCGAATTATGCCAATGGGTAGAATTTTTAGTAGGAGGTTGGCGTCAGCGACGGCGGGTATCCGGGCGCCGCATCATTTTGTGAGGATTGGTGAGGATCACAGGGCGGATCTGCAGGTCTGGGACGAGTTCCTCGGGCAGTATAATGGTAGATCGTTGTGGATGTCGCAGGTACAGGAGATGGGCGAGTTGGAGCTGTTTACTGACGCGGCAGGGTCTGGTGGTTTTGGTGTGTATGCAGGAGGACAATGGTGTGGCCGGACAGATGGGTGACTTGTGGTCTTACGCGAAATCTGGCCCTGCTCGAGCTGTTCCCCATCGTGGTGGCGGTGACCATTTGGGGGGATAGGCTCAGGGATAAAAAGGTTTGTGTCCACTGCGATAACATGGGGGTGGTGTTAGCAATTAACAACTTATCAGCATCTTCTCCACCGGTGGTTCAGTTGTTGCGTCACCTAGTTTTGGTGTGCTTGTCTTTAAACACGTGGGTGGTTGCGGTGCATGTACCTGGGGTTTCCAATTGTATTGCTGATGCTCTTTCTCGCTCGCAGTGGGATCGTTTTCGTCAAATGGCACCGGGAGCGGAGCTGGTCGGTTTGGCTTGCCCGGAACATCTCTGGGGTCTGGTTTCGGTCCCGTGGAACAGTTGATTGAAAGGTCATTGGCTAGCGTGACTTGGAGCGCTTATTCGGCGTGTTGGCAGCAGTGGGAGGAGTGGGTAAGAGTGTTGGGTAATGTCAGCACGGCGCAAGACAGGTTGGTGCCATTATTGTACTGGTTGGGGGATGCTTGGGAGGCGGGGTTTTCCCCAGCAAAAGTGAATCGTTTTCTTGCTGGTTTGGCGTTTGGATTCAAATTACGGGGTTTTCAGGATGTGTCCAAACATTTTTTAGTAAGGCAAGCTCTAAAAGGTTTGCGTCGGGGCAGGGCGGTAGCAGATCAGAGGCAACCCGTTTCTTTTTCCCTCCTTGGGTCGTTGGGAGCATCGCTGGGGGCTGTTTGTAATTCGCCTGATGAGGTAGTCTTGTTCCGTTTGGCTTTTTCCCTCGCGTTTTTCGGAGCACTCAGAATTGGGGAGTTGGTTTCTCCTAGTGCGGCTAGGGCTGGGGGATTGCGGCAGGCGGACATGGGGCTATATGAGGATAGACTCGAGTTGTTTTTGCGGCGGTCCAAGACTGATTAAGCGGGTCGGGGTAAGCGGATAGTGTTGTTTGCCCTCCCAGGGTCGGAGATGTGTCCAGTTGCTTGTATGGTGGCTTTTAAGCCACTGGTTGGGGTGCCTGAGTCGCCATTGCTCCGTCATGAGAATGGCTCGTTTTTGTCCAGGTATAAATTTGGTGCAGTGTTTAAGAAATGCTTGGCTGCGGTTGGTGTGGGGCAGGGGTATTACTCGTCTCACTCGTTCAGGATCGGCGCTGCTACTGAGGCGGGGCGTTGGGGGTTGGACGACGAGGGTGTGCGGTGCATCGGCCGGTGGGAGTCCAACAGGTTTCGGACTTATCTGCGCCCTCATTTGTTGTGAGTCGGTAAGGTAGCTTTGATTGTTTGACATGTGCGGTTTTGTTCTTTCTTTTCAGATCACCACCCTTGCTTAGTGTGGATTTTAGGACTTTCTTTTGTGCACTGGGGGCATTGCGGGCGGACGTTCGCCCAGATGGCCGCCAGCTTCGCATTCTGCGGCACGATGCGGTTTTACACTGGCTGGGCTTCCGAGGTATGTTGTGGAGCCGGGTACTTGCTGAGATTCAGACATACTCTCAGTTAGATAGGGTTCCGGAGGTTCTGGTAATACATGCGGGTGGGGAATGATCTGGGGGTGCGCCCGTTTCGCGAGTTAGTGCGGGATATTAAACACGATCTGTTGTGTTTATGGGCATCTTCTCCTCACCTGGTGATTGTTTGGTCGGACATCGTTCCGAGGAAGTTTTGGCGTTTGGCAAGATCGGTTGAGAGGGTCAATAAAGCCCGTATTAAGGTAAACCGGGTGGTGTCGCGTTTTGTTGCTAGGAACGGGGGCATTTGTGTTCAACACAAGGATCTGGAGTCAGGAGTCGGTAATTATTGGAGGAGTGATGGAGTACATTTGACCCAGGTTGGAATTGATATGTGGAGCCTGGCTTTAGCAGAAGGAATTGAGAGGGCGGTGGTGGTTTGGAGGGACTCACAGGCTTAAGGTGGTCAAGGCCTGTTTCGCTGTGGCGGGGGGAGTCCTTGAGGTTGGTCAGTACAAAATGGTGGGGGGGTCGCATCGGGGGTATGCGTCCCCCAAAAAATGGTAGATCATTTGAAGACTTCATAGGGTGTTATCCCTTTGAAGTGGTCTTCTGGTGGTTGGAGCCATCTGCAGGGGTGAGCGGTGCTTCCGAGCTGGTTTACGGCTGGAGGTAAATAGTTGGTGGTGGTTTGCAGATGGCTAATTTAAAGGAAATCGGAAAAATGGCTTCAAGGACTTCCCCTGCTCTGTTTAGGGCATGACCACACGTGGCGGATTTCCTCCGCAACTGTCCGCATCAATGCCGCACAGAATCTGCGTTGCAGATTCTGCTGCGGATCTGCACAAAATGTGCAGTAAATTGATGTGGACTAGCTGCTGCGGACTGCGGTAAAAGTACTTCCCTTCTCCCTATCAGTGCAGGATAGAGAGAAGGGACAGCACTTTCCCTTGTGAAAGTCAAAGAAATTCATACTTACCGCCCGTTGTCTTGGTGACGCGTCCCTCCTTCGGCATCCAGCCCGATCTCCCTGGATGACGCGGCAGTCCATGTGACCGCTGCAGCCTGTTATTAGCCTGTGATTGGCTGCAGCCGTCACTTAGACTGAAACGTCATCCTGGGAGGCCGGACTGGAGACAGAAGCAGGGAGTTCTCGGTAAGTATGAACTTCATTTTTTTTTACAGATAGATGTATATTGGGATCGGTAGTCACTGTCCCGGGTGCAGAAACAGTTACTGCCGATCGCTTAACTCTTTCAGCACCCTGGACAGTGACTATTTACTGACGTCTCCTAGCAACGCTCCCGTCATTACGGGAGCCCCATTGACTTCCTCAGTCTGGCTGTAGACCTAGAAATACATAGGTCCAGCCAGAATGAAGAAATGTCAAGTTAAAAAAGCAAGACGGATCCGCAGCACACATAACATGTGCATGACAGCTGCGGACTTCATTGCGGAAATTAGAATCTCCATTGAAGTCAATGGAGAAATTCCGCCATGAGTCCGCCACTGCTCCGCAACAGACAGAGCATGCTGCGGACACCAAATTCCGCTCCGCAGCCTATGCTCCGCAGCGGAATTTTACGCCTCGTCTAAACGAACACTGCTAAATTAAAGTGTAAGTCAATGGAC
The DNA here is from genome assembly GCF_050947455.1 of Rhinoderma darwinii. Classification (NCBI taxonomy): domain Eukaryota; kingdom Metazoa; phylum Chordata; class Amphibia; order Anura; family Rhinodermatidae; genus Rhinoderma; species Rhinoderma darwinii. The sequence goes on from NC_134698.1 coordinate 22,658,494, forward strand.
AAACGGCTCCGCTGCGGATTAACGCTGCGGAGTGTCCGCAGTGGAATTTAAGTGAAATTCCGCCACGTGTGAACCCAGCCTTAGTGTTAATTGACCCATGTTGGGTCATGTGAATTATAGTAGGAATTCTCTGGTCGAATTCCTAAAAGAGTTATCCGAATGTTTCGGATTAAATTGCATTTAATTAATGTTAAATAAATAAACGGCTGCTGTGGCCATTTCACATCCAACCTCGGTTGTCACGTGTCTTTATTGGGAAGGGGGCGAAAGAAGGGGAATAAAGGTAAAATGGTTACTCAGCACATGACTCTACTTAGGCTAGTCAAGATGGCTCTGTCCTCTCTACCTCCTGACAGATACACAAAGATATATTCTGCAGATTATTACACCACTGACCTCTCTGGAGATCTGCAGAACATTGCTCCTCTATCTCCTGACAGATACAGAGTGATATATTCTGCAGATTACTACACCACTGACCTCTCTGGAGATCTGCAGAACATTGCTACTCTACCTCCTGAAAGATACAGAGTGATATATTCTGTAGATTACTACACCACTGACCTCTCTGGAGATCTGCAGAACATTGCTCCTCTACCTCCTGACAGATACATAGTGATATATTCTGCAGATCATTACACCACTGACCTCTCTGGAGATTTGCAGAACATTACTCTGTCCTCTCTACCTGTTGATAGATACATAGTGATATATTCTGCAGATTATTACACCACTGACCTCTCTATAGATCTGCAGAACATTGCTCCTCTACTTCCTGACAGATACATAGTGATATATTCCGCAGATTATTACACCACTGACCTCTCTGGAGATCTGCAGAACATTGCTCCTCTACCGCCTGACAGATACATAGTGATATATTTATTCCGCAGATTATTACACCACTGACCTCTCTGGAGAGCTGCAGAACATTGCTCCTCTACCGCCTGACAGATACATAGTGATATATTCTGCAGATTATTACACCACTGACCTCTCTAGAGATCTGCAGAACATTGCTCCTTTACCCCCTGACAGATACATAGTGATATATTCTGCAGATTATTACACCACTGACCTTTCTAGAGATCTGCAGAACATTGCTCCTCTACCTCCTGACAGATAAATAGTTTTATATTCTGCAGATTATTACACCACTGACTTCCCTAGAGATCTGCAGAACATTGCTCCTCTACCTCCTGACAGATACATAGTGATATATTCTGAAGATTATTACACCACTGACCTTTCTAGAGATCTGCAGAACATTGCTCCTCTACCTCCTGACAGATAAATAGTTTTATATTCTGCAGATTATTACACCACTGACTTCCCTAGAGATCTGCAGAACATTGCTCCTCTACCTCCTGACAAATACATAGTGATATATTCCGCAGATTATTACACCACTGACTTCTCCAGAGATCTGCAGAACATTGCTCTTCTACCTCCTGACAGATACATAGTTATATATCCTGCAAATTATTACACCACTGACCTCTCTAGAGATCTGCAGAACATTGCTCCTCTACCTGCTGACAGATACATAGTGATATATTCTGCAGATTATTACACCACTGACCTCTCTAGAGATCTGCAGAACATTGCTCCTCTACCTCCTGACAGATACATAGTGATATATTCTGCAGATTATTACACCACTGACCTCTCTAGAGATCTGCTGAACATTGCTCCTCTACGTTCTTACAGATACATAGTGATATATTCTGCAGATTATTACACCACGGATTTCTCTAGAGATCTGCAGAACATTGCTCCTGTACCTCCTGATAGATACATAGTGATATATTCTGCAGATTATTACACCATTGACCACTATAGAGATCTGCAGAACATTGCTCTGTCCTCTCTACCTGCTGATAGATACATAGTAATATATTCTGCAGATTATTACACCACTGACATCTCTAGAAATCTGCAGAACATCGCTCCTCTACCTCCTGACAGATACATAGTGATATATTCTGCAGATTATTACACCACTGACCTCTCTAGAGAATCACAGAACATTGCTCCTCTACCTCCTGACAGATACATAGTGATATATTCTGCAGATTATTACACCACTGACTTCTCTGGAGATCTGCAGAATATTGCTCTCTCCTCTCTACCGCCTGACAGATACATAGTGATATATTCTGCAGATTATTACACCACTGAAATAGAGATCTGCAGAACATTGCTCCTCTACCTCCTGACAGATACATAGTGATATATTCTGCAGATTATTACACCACTGACCTCTATGGAGATCTGCAGAACATTGCTCCTCTACCTCCTGACAAATACATAGTGATATATTCTGCAGATTATTTCACCACTAACCTCTCTGGAGATCTGCAGAATATTGCTCCTCTACCTCCTGACAGATACATAGTGATATATTCTGCAGATTATTACACCACTGACTACTCTAGAGATCTGCAGAACATCGCTCCTCTACCTCCTGACAGATACATAGTGATATATTCTGCAGATTATTACACCACTGACCTCTCTGGAGATCTGCAGAACATTGCCCTGTCCTCTCTACCTCCTGACAGATACATAGTGATATGTTCTGCAGATTATTACACCACTGACCTCTCTGGAGATCTGCAGAACATTGCTTCTATACCTCCTGACAGATACATAGTGATATATTCTGCAGATTATTACACCACTGACGTCTCTGGAGATCTGCAGAACATTGCTCCTATACCTCCTGACAGATAAATAGTGATATATTCTGCAGATTATTACACCACTGACCTCTCTGGAGATCTGCAGAACATTGCTCCTATACCTCCTGACAGATAAATAGTGATATATTCTGCAGATTATTACACCACTGACCTCTCTGGAGATCTGCAGAACATTGCTCCTATACCTCCTGACAGATACATAGTGATATATTCTGCAGATTATTACACCACTGACCTCTCTGGAGATCTGCAGAATATTGCTCTGTCCTCTCTACCTGCTGATAGATACTTATTGATATATTCTGCAGATTATTACACCTGACTTTTCCACACCCTTATGATCCCTGTAGATAAAAGGCTCCCTGGATAAATTCCCCAATATATATATGAAAACACTAAAAATTGTAAAGAAAATATATGTTTATTCCAGAATCCAGTAGAATTGCTGTGCGGTTTTCTCCGGCACTTTAACATGTGATGATCTGTGACATGAAGAAGAGGAGGGTCCTTCTTCACACGTGGATATGGCCGCCAGTCCACCCTTACACAGCTCAGTCCTGGATCATAAGAGAGCGTAAAACATTTTTCTATTTTTTCACAGTTGTATCCTAGAAAAGACAAAAAATCTGAATTAGCCCAAAAATTCACAAAACCTTCACCACAAGGAGATGAAGACGGAGCAGAAGACGTCAGACTTACCGGATCTCGCTTCTGTTCTGCACGTCACTGGTTCTCAGCACTGGGGGAGTCTTCATGACAATTTCAGATGGTTTAGGTGGTAAAGACCACCATGTTGGGGTGACAAAAGATGGTGAATGGGCCCCGAGCGATAGATGGAACAGAACAGGCCTCTTTCTCTCCCGGGGGTTCGGGGCCCTGATGGTAAATGGGCCCCGAGTGGCAGATGGAATTAAAATGCCCACTTTCTCTTCCGGGGGTTTGAGGCCCTGGTGGTAACGGTAACCCCCGAAAGGTCCTCCATCTCCACATCCTCTGGAAGTTTGCGTCCGCGAACTTCTTTTTTGTCTTTCTTATCCTCCATATCCTCCATCTCTATATCATCAGGAAATTGACGTCCGCCAACCTCCATTTTCTCGTCCTCCTCCACGTCCTCCATCTCTACATCATCGGGAAATTGACGTCCGCCAACCTCCATTTTCTCTACAATCCTCATCTTGAAAAACATCTTCACTATCCTCCTCTTCTTCAAAGACACCTTCATGATGAGAGCCAGCAAGAGAAACCGACACCGTGGTCAATGTGTGACCCCAATTTATAGACTTGATGATGTCATAAGATGTTTACACATCCAGATTAAGAGGTGTAGAGAAATAGAATCTGCCCGCATTCTAGATGACATCACAAGAAACGTATCTCAGTGAACCGGTGGCCATATAAAACGTAATATGGTACAAGAATACAGACAGTAGGGTCACACTACACCCTCTGGGGAAGTTTCTATCACCTCAAAGAATTCTCAAATCAATGTGGTCAATTCCACTGGGTTCCTAAAACGTAATCGCACCCATAAAACGTACAACACGGGCATTTACATATACAGTAAAAATGAAACAAAACCATTTTTTTCATAAAAAGTGGGTTTTATTTTGTACAAGTGGGAAAAAAAATACACATATGTGGTATCACCACGATCGTAACGACCAGAGCAATAAAGTTAACACATTATTTAAACAGCATGGTGAAGACCGTAAAAAACTAAAAAAAATTAAAAAAACATGGCAAAAGTGTTTTTTTTTTACCCCCCACAAAAAATATAATAAAAGTTAATCAATATATCATATGTACCCGAAAATGGTGCCATTAAAGAAAATAACTCGTTTGGCAAAAAAAAAAAAGCCCTTATACAGCGTTATTGACGGAACAATACAAAAATTACGGCTCTTGGAAAGCGGAGATGCAAAAACCAATTATTTTTGTTTAAAAATATTTTTAATGTGCAACTAAAATTTATATTCACCAAACCCGGTAAATTGCACAACAAGCAGAGCAGATGGGGCCTCTTTTAGCCTTTAAGATTAACGGGCAGGAGCGGCGGCGTGATACAGTGATTGTAAGTCTGTATCCTACAAAACAGAGAACGGCAGGGGTCTCTGTCATAGGTTTCAACTAGATCCGCGTCCTGATAGGCCGTATAACCCCTAAGTCTACAAAGTCAATAGCGAGTGCAGCATCTAAGTGGTTGACAGAGGGAGGGGGCTTCTTCTATACAATTGCAAGTGATCGCGGGGGTGCCAATGGTTGCTATGGCAACTGGGGGCCTAACAATGGCCTCCTGGCCTGCCATGTACAGAAGCCTATTAGGCCCTGCCAGAATGCAGTATATTATACCAGCTAAGAGGTGATCGGATCCTCAAGTCCCCTAGTGGGACAAAAAACTAAAAAAAATGCTTTAGAAAAATAAATAAACAAAAATTGCCACTCTCTCTTTATAAAGTCATTATTAAAAAAATATATAAACCTATACACAACTGGTATTGCCACATCCATAAATACACAAAAATAATCACATCATTTATCCTGCGCGGTAAACGCTGTAAGAAAAATATTTAAAAAAATTACAGATATTCTGTTTTTTGGTCACATCACCTCCAAAACATTGGAATATAAAGCTACCAAAAAAATGTACCCCAAGATGGTACCAATAAAAACTACAGCATGTCCCGCAAAAAACGCGCCCTCACAGCTCTGCGGATGGAAAAATAAAAAGTTATGGCTCTCAGAATATGGCAACTTTATGTGTTTTTATTGTGAAAAAGAAGTAAAACATAAAAAAAAACTATATAAATTTGGAATGGCCGTAATCGCAGTGATCCGCCGAATAAAGTTAACATGTCGTTTATACCGCCCGGTGAACGCTGTAAAAAATACAACGCCACAATTGCTGTTTTATGATCACCTTGAATCTCGAGAAATTGAATAAAAAAAATATCCTGATATGCAGGCCACAGGGGCTGGCTGGCACATTTTAGCCTGGGGTGCAAGCCCACAGCACTGGACCAAGAGTAGCGGCCCATCCTTAACCTGTTTACCTTCACCTTCACTATAAAGGCGGCAGAGGAAACTGGGCTTTAAATTGTTAAAAGACGGCAGCTGATTGTGTCTTCATGTTGGGATTGCACACGCAAACTAATCCCGCTTAGGGCCTGTTCACACCTCCGTCAGTGTTTCCGTTGAGCAGCAGAACAACAAAAATATCGTCTGGTTTCAAGTCATGGTGTCCGTGGTTATACCAAAAACAAAAGCGCAGCAGGCTGCGCTATTGTTTCCGGTATTTTTACCCAGATCTGTGATAGAACCTCCAAAGCAGATGTGAATCTGCTCTTACCGGCATATTGTTTCTGAATACTTCCGCCACACAATGATCATATAGTGAATAATATTACCATACTGTTACTGAATAAAAACACTGAACAAAACCAGGGGCGTAGCTAGGAAAGACTGGGCCCCATAGCAAACTTTTGACTGGGCCCCCCCCCTCCCCTGAGTGTCACGCAACCCCCCCTTGTAGATAGTGCCTTTTTTACAGCCCCCCCTGTAGATAACGCCATACAGCCCCCACTGTAGAGAACGCCATACAGCCCCCCTGTAGATAGCGCCTTACAGCCCCCCTGTAGATAACGCCATACATCCCCCTGTAGATAACGCCATACAGCCCCCCTGTAGAGAACGCCATACAGCCACCTGTAGAGAACGCCATACAGCCCCCCTGTAGATAACGCCATACAGCCCCCCCTGTAGATAACGCCATACAGCCCCCCTGTAGATAACGCCATACAGCCCCCTGTAGATAACGCCATACAGCCCTCTCCTGTAGATAACGCCATACAGCCCCCTGTAGATAACACCATACAGCCCCCCTGTAGATAACGCCATACAGCCCCACTGTAGAGAACGCCATACAGCCCCCCTGTAGATAGCATCATACATCCCCCTGTAGATAACGCCATACAGCCCCCCCTGTAGATAACGCCATACAGCCCCCCTGTAGATAACGCCATACAGCCCCCCTGTAGATAACGCCATACAGCCCCCTGTAGATAACGCAATAGAGCCCCCCTGTAGAGAACGCCATACAGCCCCCTGTAGGTAACGCCATACAGCCCCCCCTGTAGGTAACGCTACACGGCCCCACTGTAGGTAACGCTATACAGCCCCCCACTTTAGGTAATGCCATACAGCTCCCCCCCTTGTAGGTAAGGCCATACAGCCCACCTCCTTGTAGGTAACGCCATACAGCCCCCCAATGTAGGTAACACCATACAGCCCCCCCTGTAGGTAACACCATACAGCCCCCCCTGTAGGTAATGCCATACAGCCCCCCCTGTAGGTAACGCCATACAGCCCCCCCTGTAGGTAACGCCATACAGCCCCAAACCCCCAAAAATATCTGACCTATAGTGTGTCCTACAAAAGACATGTATCCCCTATCCACAGGATAGGGGATACATGTGTGATCGCTGGCAGCGATAGGGAGAACGGGGGACCGAAAGTCCCCCAAGTTCTCCATGACTAACCTCAGACTTCAGGAGTCTGCGCAGCTCAATAGAAATGAAAGGAGCGCTGGTCACGCATGCGCACAAGTGCGACCGGCGCTCCATTCATTTCTACGGAGCTGCCGACACAGACCCCGGAAGTCCGAGGTTTGTGATGGAGAACTTCAGGGGACTTTCGGTCCCCCGTTCTCCCTATGGCTGCAAGCGATCACACATGTATCCCCTATCCTGTGGATAGGGGATACATGTCTTTTGTAGGAACAACCCCTTTAATGGCAGAGCGGGGAGATACCTCCCTGCTCTGCCATAGTGTTTAGTGGCGTCGCGCTGTAGTAGCCATAGCGGCAGCTAGCGGAGCCTCCGGCCATGGTGGGGGCCCGTACCGGCGGGCGACACGGGCCCCCTCATGCCGCGTGCCCCGTAGCAGCTGCTACGGCCGCTACGGCGGTAGTTACGCCACTGCATATAGTCATAGATGCCGGTCCTACACAGGGGCTCTGTGTAGGAACAGTATAAGTAATTACAGCACAGTGACATCCAGTGACGATATAGGGGTAGATACCAGTCCTATACAGGAGCCCTACAGACCATATAAGTGATTACAGTACAATGACCATATAGTGGTAGACACCGGTTCTACACAGGGGCTCTACAGGCAATATAAGTGATTAAAGTACAGTGACATCCAGTGACCATATAGTGGTAAATACTGTTCCTACACAGGTCTGTAGACCATATACAGCACAGTGACATCCAGTGACTCAGAGGTGATGTCTTCTCAGATTAGATTTGTTCATTTTCCCTTTTCTTCTCCATCCTGCCCAGAGCGCTATGACGACTTCTTCTAGCCACGATCGCCTCTGCAGAATTTAAAATACAGACAAGTTGGTTTCCTGCTTTTCTAGCATTCATCCCACCTATGCCGCATCCTCTAAACAAACTCGTCACCCACAGTGCCCCAGATAGTAATAATGATACCCACTTTGTGCTCCACACAATAATAGTGCCCCCTTTGTGCAATCATATAGTAAACGTGCCTCCTTTATGCCCCCCATACAGTAATGCTGCCATTAACAGGCCCCCTTCTCCTCCTGGCCCAGTTGTGATTGTAGTTGTTGCTACCAGACCCAGATGGGAAAGGGACCCCCAGATAACAGTGGGCTGATATTTTTATCCTCTGACAGGAGACCCTGTGGGGATGGTGGCCCTAGGCATTTGCCCAGTTTGACCCCCTCCTAACACCAGCCCAGTAGAAAAGTGTTCTAACAGGCGTCACAGGTGTAGCGCAGCCATGGGGGTGGTCATGAGAATGATGGGGTCCTAAAAATCTACTGGTGGACCTGCCCAGCCCAGCTCACCCCTCGCAGGCCAGAGGGAAACATTACATTAGTTTCATGAGGTCATTATGAAGGCCCTAATATTTGGGAACCAGGTAGGGGAGGGCCCGACCACATCTGCCCGAAGCGAGGGCACCCGGTTTATACTAGCACAATATTTTCCCAGCAACGTTTTCTAAACTGTAAAGAAAGAAAGGATCTAAAAAGAAGCAGAGCGTGTCAGAAAAGAGGGATAAGAAAGGACACCATCTATCAGTGAAACACCTGCCCCATAATACCTGGCTTGTTCACACAGAATTGCATCCTATCTTGCCACACATCTATGTATTATATATATTATTAAAGGCCCCCTAATAAAGGCCCCCTGGTCAGCCATCTTTGTACTCCTTTGAAGCCCTGCCAGAATGATGCATGTTATGGCAGCCTGGGGGCCTCTTGCAGGGCTTTAAAGGATACTGTCAGTTTAGCGATATACTGCAATACATTAGTATTGCAGTATATCATGTAAGCAATCCAATGATCGCTGGTTCAAGTCCTCTAGGGGGACTAATAAGAAAAAAAAACAGTTAAAGTTTTTCTTAAGGTTCCAAAAAAAAAATGGTTCAAGTTCAAAAACCCCTTTTTCCCATTTTTATTCCATAAAGCAATGTTAAAAAAAAGAATTAACGTTAACATAACTAGTGTCGCCGCGTCCATAAAAGTCTGAACTATCATAATATAGCGTTATTTAACTCGCTTGGTGAAAGCTGTAAACAAAAAAAAAAAATATATATATATATATATATATATAAAATGTAAAAAGCAAATTGCTGGGGCGTGGCTTAGCGCGCAGCGAGAGCGGTCGCATGTTCTAGGAGCTCCGCAGTGAACCTCGCGCCAGTGTTATCCTGCAGACATCCTGAGGCCTCCTAAGGCTTTAAAAATACCGTCCAAACGATCTAGATGGTCGAGGGTGACTACCGGAGCCAGTATGAGCCCCACCAGAGGTCAGTCGGCCGCGGAGAAGCTGCAAGGCTTTGCACGGGGTGAGGGGCAAGATGGCGGCCGCCCTCCTCTGCCTCAGCGCTCTAAAGGAGGAGAAGCATGCTAAAACACGATTTTACGCCTGACACGCAGGCTACCGGAAATTACTTATAATGGGGCAAAAGTCTCTATATTCCCTGACCTCGGCTGACTTGCAAAAGAGACGTGCGACATTTCTTGCTGTTAAGAGGCGCCTGAGAGATCTGGGTATTCCATACTCCATGTCATATCCAGCTAGGTTGCGAATTGTGGATGGAGAAAGATCCGTTTTTTTTCAACTCCCCGCAGGATGCTGATGAATGGGTGAGAAGCAAGCGCCCACCTCGACGGAACTAATTCTGCCTGATAACACAGATGGAGTTTCGTGTAAGGATGACTGATGATGTTGGGCTATTCTGAATCACCAGACTTCCATGACTAATCGTAGGATTTCGGGAACATTCCATTCTGATGGTGATCTGGACTGGGTCTGACAGAGATCGGTTAGACCTACTGCCTGGCTAGTGCGACTTTTTGTGTCCTTGGATTTGTGGGGCGCCATACCTGAGGAGGCTGCCGCACGTCCCCTTAATGGTGGAAGCTTAACTAAGTTGCTGTTTGGCGCGGGTATTACCCCCGTATACTTAAATGCCACGTTTTTGGGCACGCTCCGGCAATGTAACATGCATCTACATGCATTGTCGGTATTGTTCTACTATTTACAATCTGTTCTTTTGGGTTCTAGGTTGGAATGTGCCTTGGGTGCGGGCAGTTATGATACCACTCATGTACAAATGTAAACGCATAAGGGATGCACCGAATAATTATCAGCTGCTTCTGAGAAAGGCGGGATTGTTGATGTATTTCAGGCATTGTGGATCTCTCCTACATGTGAGAAGTATATTTTATGAATGTCTTCTTTAACTGTAATGTCGTGGAATGTGAGGGGTATGGGCAGCCCGCAGAAGAGAGTAATATTGTATGGTTATATTCGCAAAGTTAACCCTCATATATTGTGCCTCCAGGAGACGCATTTAACACCTGCTAAAATGAAAACTGTTCTTAGGCCCTGGGTCCAGTGGTCTAGCCACTCATATCACACATCGTACTCGAGGGACGTGTTCATTTTGGTACACAAATCTGTGAGATGGGAAGCTATCCATACTAAAACCGATAGTGAGGGTACATTCCTCCACCAGCATCTTTACAGATTTTGCATATGGCGGCTACCTTTGCTGCAACATATCCGACTGCTAAAGTGTTGGGCATGGGAGATTTTAACATGGTTGTGAACTGCAGTCTGGATAGGTTTAGTGCTTCTTCTGGGCAGGACCATGTACCCCCCGCCATATCTGTACTGGGTTTACTGTTTGCTGAGATGGGATGGACAGAACTTTACCGATATAAACACCCAACAACTAAAGTGTATTCCTCCCTAGGCAGAAACTCCCTATCCTGCATAGACTATATGTTGGGAAATTCTCTCATTGTACCTTTGGTTGAATCTGTCACTTATAAATCTAGAGCGGCGTCTGATCATTCTCCTATGGTGACCAGCTTTAGTCTCCCTGGCCCCTCCTTACCTAGGAGCTGGAAAATACACCCCTTTTGGTTGACCCTGACAGGCCCTCAGGATAGGATCCCTGAACAACTTGACTTGGATATGTAGAGTCGAGTGATCAGTAATTATTCCTTACCCCCTTAAGAATAATAACACATGACACCAAGGTTGGATTTTAATGGCCACAGCAGCCGTTTATTATAAATTTTATAAAATTAGAAATTTTATAACCAAACCTTAAATAACCTAGAATTCCCCAACATTGGAATTCTTCCAGAATAAACATACCAAACCCTTAACAGGGTCAATATAAATAACACCCATAACATGACCAGGGGAAGCCCTTGAGGTTACCACAACTTAGAAAAGATAGCCATCTGCCACCACCACTTGTTTTTACCTCCAGCCGTAACCCGGCTCGAAGGCACCGCTCACTTCTTGCAGATGGCTTTGCCCATAAAGCACTTCAAAGGGGTAACACCCTAAGAAGCCTTCATATTTTGGGGGACGCATACCCCTGATGCGACCCCCCCACCAGTTTTACTGACCAACCTCAAGGACTCCCCCCGCCACTGCGACATGGACCTTGACCACCTCAAGCCCAAGAGCTCCTCCACACCAACACCCCTCTTTCAATCCCGTCTGCTAGGGCCAAACTCCACAAATCCATCCCCACCTCATTCAAATGCACCCCATCCTGTCTCCAATAACAACCTACACCCGCTTCCAGGTCCCTGTGCCTGACCACCACACCTCGATTTTTTGCCACAAATGCCGACACCGCCCTATTCACTTTTATTCTGGCCTGATTGAGCCTCTCCACGGATCGGGCAAAGCGCCATGTCTTTCTGGGCACAATATCTGACCAGACTATAATCAGGCCCGGGTGTAACGCCCATAAACACAACAAATTGTGCTTAATATCCCTCACCAAATCACGAAAAGGGCGCACACTCAAGTCATTCCCCCCAACATGTAAAACTAAAATCTCGGGAACCCGGTCTAGCTGCGTATACACCTGAAACTCTGGTAACACCCTGGACCAAACCATTCCTCGGAAACCAAGCCAAGGCAGGACAGCATCCTCCCGCGGAATCCTCAGTTGTCGACCATCCGGGCGAACTTCCGCCCTTAGTGCGCCCCAATACACAAAGGAGTGCCCCAAGATCCAAACCAGCAAAGGACGCGAACCTGCGAAAGAAAGAAAACACACACATCTTACAAATCCCATTCGCACTCTATCTTCCACAGGCACAACATACCCCCTAGCAACCTTTTAACAGTCTGACAGCAAATGAGGCCGAACATAAGTGCGGAAACGGTTAGACTCCCATCTCCCAATACGCCTAACCCCTGACTCATCCAAACCCCATCGCACCGCTTCAGTTGCTGCACCAATTCTAAACGAATGGGAAGAATACTCAGCTGACTTCAACCCAATTGCCAGCAAACAGCGCTTAAACACTGCCCCAAATTGGAACCTGGATAAAAAGGACCTGTCTTCATGCCGCAATAACGGAACCCCCGTTGCCCCCACCTGTACCCCAAAAGCAGACATACACTGTACCGGACACACCGCCGAACGCCCGATAGCAAACAACACAATCTGCGTCCCCTTACCCACCGTGTCAGTTTTTGACCTGCGCATCAGCAAACAACTCCACATCCTCTTGACTTATTCCCCCCGCACGCAACCAACTCGGCGACACCAATTCACCCACTCTAAAAGCCCAAAAAAAGGCTAACGAAAAAACCAAGCGAAACAATCGGACTTCAAAGGCCGAACTACAAACCACCTCCACCGCCGTACCCAACAAGCAAAGAATCCGGTAAGAAACTGGCCGCCGCCGATCTACCGACCCTCTCCCCCTGCGAATACCTTTTAATTCTTGAATCGCCAAAAATTCCTTGGTCACATCTTTTTCGCCATGCAATTTCAAACGAAACGCCACAGCGGACACAAACGTATTCACTTTTGCTACAGACATACCTGACTCATACACATCCCCCAACCAATACAAAAAGGCCACCAGCCTGTCCCGGTCTGACCGGACGTCGCCCAAACCTCTCAACCAAAGCTCCCATTGAGCCCAGCCAGCCCTATATGCTGCCCACGTAGAACTTGCCAATGATCGCTCAATCAATGCTCCTGCCACAGAGAAACCAACTCCCAAAGATGATCCGGGCACACCATGCCAATCTGCTCCGCTCCCGGCGCCAGCTGACGAAAACGATCCCACTGTGAGCGAGAAAGGGCATCAGCAACACAATTGTCAACCCCCGGCACATGCACCGCCACCACCCAAGCATTTAACGACAAACAAACCAGCACCAAATGCCGCAACAGTTGAACCACCGGAGGAGACGACGCCGAGATGTTATTGATAGCCAACACCACCCCCAGATTATCGCAGTGAAAATGAATCTTCTTGTCCCTGAGCCTATCCCCCCAAATGGTCACAGCGACCACGATAGGAAATAGCTCGAGCAGGGCCAGGTTTTTTGTCAGACCGTTTTCCACCCAGCTAACCGGCCACCCCCCAGCACACCACTGGCCACCACAATAGGCCCCAAAACTGCCCCCTCCAGCCGCATCTGTAAACAAGTCCAGATCCACGGAATCGAAAGCCCCAGCCATCCACAGGGACCGCCCGTTGTACTGTCCCAAAAACCGATGTCACACTTCCAAGTCGGCCCGATGCTCCCCTCTCAATCTTACAAAGTGATGCGATGCCACCACACCAGCAGTCGCCGCCGCCAAACGCCTACTAAACACTCTGCCCATGGGCATGATCCCATACGCAAAGTTTAACTTCCCTAACAATGACTGCAGACTGCGTAATGTGACCTTTTTAAGCCGAGACAACGCCTGAACCTCCAAACGAAGGGCCACCAACTTATCCTCCGGAAGCCTGCATTCCATTAAAACCGAATCGATTTCAATGCCTAAAAAACGAATAACCGTAACATGCCCCTCTGTTTTGTCAGGAGCCAGCGGGACTCCAAAATCCCTCATGACTCTCTGCAACGCAAACAAAATATTGGCGCACATCGCCGATCTGCCCGGGCCAACACACAAAAAATCATCAAGGTAGTGAATAACTGAATTCACACCTGCGACGTCCCGAGTTGCCCATTCCAAAAATGAACTAAATGCCTCAAAATAGGCGCAAGACAGGGAACAACCCATCGGCAAACAATGATCCACAAAAAATTCCCCTCCCAAAAACAACCCAACAACCGTTGACTCTTGGGATGAATCGGCAGTAACCGAAAAGCCGCCTCAATATCAGTTTTTGACAACAAGGCACCTGCACCCGCTTCGCGAACCAACGCCACTGCCTTATCAAACGACGCGTACACCACCGAACACAACACCGGATCAATACCATCATTAACCGATGCACCCCGGGGAAAAGAAAGATGATGTATCAACCGAAACTTGTTCGGCTCACGCTTAGGCACCACACCCAACGGGGAAACAACAAGATCCGACACAGGTGGTTCCACAAAAGGCCCTGACATGCGACCCAAAACCACATCTTTACGAAGTTTTTCAGTCACCACCCCGGCATGCTGATAAGCGAACCGGAGATTCCGACGAGTCACTGGAATGTCATAAGGAGGAGAAGGAATTACAAAGCCCATGCTAAACAGATCCGCAATCAATTGCGCCCCAGCCCTATCCGGATATCTACTTAGAAAGGGGGCCATCCTTTCCAGCTTCACCGGCGTCACCCCCTTGACCAGCTGAACCCCCTGGTCCACCTCCCTTCTTGCCTTTTCGCAAACACTTCGACGCGCCATGAGATGACCCGCTGCAATGGGAACACACGTGCTTGAACTTGCACGCTGCCCCAAATTTACACTGGCCGTCGTTAAACTGCCAGCAGAAACCGAGTTTTGAACCGGAACCTTGACTGGACTAACCGACCTGCCCTACAGACCCTCCGCTCCCTGGAAAGGACTGTCCCGGCTTAACCGGAGCAGTCACCCTCAACCACAATGCGATATTTTTCTGATCCCATCTAATGCTGGGCCGCACCGCCTTCCGCTGCCGAAATTGCTCATCATAACGCAGCCAAGCCATACCGCCATACGCACGATGCGCCTCACCGATAGCATCCATATAAGAAAAAATCGCGGAACAATTTTCCGGCGCCTTTTCCCCAACACTAGCCAAGATCGCGAAGGCCCGCAGCCAATTCACAAATGTTTGCGGAATGAGCCGATAACGCAGACGTTCCTCCTCTTCCTTCTTACTCTCATCCCTCTTCCCTTTATCCAAATTAAATTTTGCCAATGGAAGGAGAGAATATATCTCCACATACTCGTCCTTCCAAATGCGCTCCTGAACTTTCTGTTTCAAATGCGCCCTCAACGGGCCCTCAAAACAGACATAAACCTCACCTCTTGCTCTATCATCCAACCGCACCCTGTCACCCTCTTGAGCCCCGTCTGTCTGCACCGACACAGCCACCGCCCCCGCACTTGCACCCTATATTGAGGCTGCCCTACCAACGGCGGCGCCGTCCAAACCGCAACCGCGGACACCCCCGCCGATACCGGGGCCTGCGACCTATCTAATCTGTTGACCAGCTCGCGCAAGCATCCCACTAAGTCATCAAGACCGCTACCACCTCCTCCGGAAGACCCGTCAACAGCCGTAGAACCCGCCGCATCCCCTGCACCCCCCAACATGCGCGTATTAGGAGAAGAGAAAGAAGAAAAACACCCACCTGGCTGCTCAGGCGCTGTGATCCCGCTAGCCGGACGAACTTGAACACGCTGATGCTCAACATCGTCTCCTTCTTCTAAGTCACCCGCTGTCTGCGACCGCTGCCCGCACCCACAATGCAAGCACGGAGATCCCTGACCAGACTGTCCCGAAGGGCCGGCCTCCATACTAGCCCTGATGCTGATAGGGCCAGCCGCCTGCTGCCCGTTATGCGGTATTCAGAGCTCAGACCGCACTCCACGGCCCACCGGACTCGCCATTCTTCCGGACTCAGACCTCGAAGCAGCCAGCCCCCTGATTGGCACCTCACCAGGCGGGGCTGCCGACATCCCCGCATCTTGCACCACACCAGATGGAGGGGGGGTATTTGGGAAGCCAGGAGCCAACCCCCCCCCCTAGCCGCCAAGCACCGCCGCAGCTGGGGATTTCTGCCAGGCCGGGACCACCGAGGGGATGCAGCTCTCCCTGGAGACCGGCCTGCACCGACCCTGAAGGGGCTTCCCCTGCGGCGCCGTACCCGCGGGATTTCGTCAGGGCTAAGTCTCCCTGGGGGTCTGGCACGCCGTGACCTGCGAGCAGGCACGACCTCAGGTGAACAGACATCGGACATGATCCCTCCACTAGCCAGAGGGCTGAGCAGCAGAGGGCTGCCTAAATTTAAGTCCAGCACTACAGGGGACGACAGGGAAGAAGCCGCCCCACCCCCCTCCCTGGACACTGCGCGATGAGAGCGCCGGGGCCCAGCTGCCTGGGGCACAGTCAGCCCCACAAGTCTCGTCACCTGCTCCTCGAACCATCCGACATCCTGCTGATCAACTGCCGCCCGGAGTCGCTCCACAAGCTCACTGAAAGATGCCATCTCCAACGAGCAGGTAAGTAAATATAACACTACAACGCTGCTGCTGCTCCTCCTGTTGCTGTGTTACCTCCCGCTGTCTCCCTCGCACTGAGGAAAACAGCGGGAAGCCTGAGACTCCCACCCCCTCCCTCCTCCCTTCCAAACCACTCCCCTTCACTCCCTGCTACTCAACCTTAACCCCTTCCTCACCTGTTCCCTCCTATCCTGTCATGGCGGCCTCCCCTTATTCCCTGCAGTCGGCAGTGCGGCCGCTCATGGAGGTATTTAATATAGAAAATAGCACATTTGAAAATTCCAGCATTGCATGGGATACTGTGAAGGCCTATCTTAGAGGGTGTCTCCGGTCCACTATTTCCTATTTAAAAAAGGACTCTTCCAGAATTGAGTCAGAGTTGGAGAAGCAATGCGCAGCTCTAGAGGGTAAATACACTGCTGATCCCACTGACATAAATAAAGATTTATGGCTGCAAATGGGGCGGAAATACCTATTACTGCTACAGGAAAAGGCAAATAGGAAGATATTTTTGCGAAGCAATCGTATTTTGAGTTGGGTAACCAGTCCAGCAAACTCTTGGCCCACTTAATCCATCAAAACTCTAAAAGCCCGGCTATTCTCAAAATTCACAGTAGCTCTGGGGATTGTTTGATGGACTCCCAAGGAATAGCCGAGGCATTTGTGCAGTTTTACAGGGAGCTATATACCTTTCAATCCAGTTATGATATGTCTGAGTTTCAGTACTATATGGATGGTATTTCGTTCCCAACAGTGTAGAAGGTAGAGCAGCCCTGGAAGCTGATGTGACTGAGGAGAAGATACGGGAATCCTTGAAAGGTATGTCAAAATGGAAAGCATCGGGTATAGAGCAGGGGTCTCAAGCACGCGGCCCGCGGGCCGCATGCGGCCCCTGAGGCTGTCATCTGCGGCCCGCGGGACACAGAGCCGCTAGTATCGGCTCTGCTCCGAGACTCTGGAATTCTCTGACATCGCTGTCCACATATGAACAGCGATGTCTGGGGCTTCCCCAGAGCCGGAGTCCCCGGCAGAGCGCTAGTACAGGCTCTGCTCCGGGACTCTGTGGAATTCCCTGACATCGCTGCCCATATATGGACAGTGTGTCAGGGTCTTGCCGAGAGCGGAGCAGAGCGCTGGTGTCGGCTCTGTTCCTGGACTCTGTGGAATTCCCTGACATCGCTGTCCACATATGAACAGCTATGTCTGGGGCTTCCCTAGAGCCGGAGTCCCGAGCAGAGCGCTGGTGTCGGCTCTGCTCCGGGACTCTATGGAATTCCCTGACGTCGCTGCCCATATATGGACAGTGTGTCAGGGTCTTCCCCAGAGCGGAGTCCCGGGCAGAGCGCTATTATCGGCTCTGCTCCGGGACTCTGGGGGAGCCTCTGACATCGCTGTCCATACATCGACAATGATGTCAGGGGCTTCCTCAGAGCAGGAGTCCCAGTGATGTCAGGAGCAGAGCTGGAATCCCAGGCAGAGTGCCAGAAGCGGCTCTGCTCCGGGACTCCAGCTCTGGGCAAGCCCCTGACATCACTGGGGCAGCCTCTACAGAGGGCACTGGGGCAGCCTCTACAGAGGGCACTGGGGCAGCCTCTACAGAGGGCACTGGGTCAGCCTCTACAGAGGGCACTGGGGCAGCCTCTACAGAGGGCACTGGGGCAGCCTCTACAGAGGGCACTGGGGCAGCCTCTATAGAGGGCACTGGGACAGCCTCTACAGAGGGCACTGGGGCAGCCTCTACAGAGGGCACTGGGGCAGCCTCTACAGAGGGCACTGGGGCAGCCTCTACAGAGGGCACTGGGACAGCCTCTACAGAGGGCACTGGGGCAGCCTCTACAGAGGGCACTGGGGCAGCCTCTACAGAGGGCACTGGGGTAGCCTCTACCGAGGGCACTGTGGCAGCCTCTACAGAGGGCACTGTGGCATTATCTACAAGTGGGTGTGTGGCAGTATCTGAAGAGGACACTGGCATTATCTAGGGGTGTGTTGCATTATCTACAGAGGGCACTGTGGCCTTATCTACAGAGGGCACTGTGGCCTTATCTACAGAGGGCACTGTGGCCTTATCTACATAGGGCACTGTGGCCTTATCTACAGAGGGCACTGTGACCTTATCTACAGAGGGCACTGTGGCCTTATCTACAGAGGGCACTGTGGCCTTATCTACAGAAGGCTCTGTGGCCTTATCTACAGAGGGCACTGTGGCCTTATCTACAGAGGGCACTGTGGCCTTATCTACAGAGGGCACTGTGGCCTTATCTACAGAGGGCACTGTGGCCTTATCTACAGAGGGCACTGTGGCATTATCCACAGAGGGCACTGCGGCTGCATCCACAGAGGGCACTGCGGCAGCATCCACAGAGGGCACTGCGGCAGCATCCAAAGAGGGCACTGCGGCAGCATCCAAAGAGGGCACTGCGGCAGCATCTACAGAGGGCACTGCGGCACTATCTAAAAAGGGGCTGCCCAATCTTGACATGTGTGCTAACTGAGTCGCCGGACTGCATTTAGCGACACTT
Source organism: Rhinoderma darwinii (assembly GCF_050947455.1). Taxonomy (NCBI): domain Eukaryota; kingdom Metazoa; phylum Chordata; class Amphibia; order Anura; family Rhinodermatidae; genus Rhinoderma; species Rhinoderma darwinii. Next base: position 22,677,742 of record NC_134698.1, read on the forward strand.
AAACTGGAAAGCTGGATTGTTGAAATAAGCACGTGGAGAAATATCTCAAATTTTAAACCTAGCGCTATTATAGTAATGTATTATTATTATTCTAGTAATATAGTGTTATAGTAGTTCAAATAACTAATTGATTAACAATCATTTTGTATTGTATCAAATTTGAAAGTAATGCGGCCCGTCAACTTCCCATTTATTCTATATGCGGCCCACTTACCTGGCCGAGTTTGAGACCCCTGCTATAGAGGTATACCACAAATACTCAGACCATCTCATTCCCTCACTATGCGCTATGTTTTCTTATGCCCTTGGTGTGTGGCAATTACCAGATAGCATGTATGATGCCACTATTATTGTCCTGTTAAAACCCGATAAAGACCCTATGGAATGTGGCTCCTATCGTCCGATATCGTTATTAAAAAATGACTACAAACTACTTACTAAAATTCTGGCAAACAGACTTAATAAAGTCATTTCCCAAGTTATTCATGATGACCAGTCCGGCTTTATGCCAGGGAAGTCTACCTCCGATAACATCCGGAGGGTGCAGATTCTTGCTCAGATAGGGGGTGCTATAAAGGCTGATTGGGCAATGGCGTCTCTGGACGCTGCGAAAGCCTTTGATTCCATTGAATAGGTATACCTGCTGTAGACTTTGGAGAGGTTTGGGTTTGGTCCACAGTTCCTTTGATGGATTTCGCTCCTATACAAGGCGCTGAGGGCACAAATTCTGGTGAATGGTGAACTATCCCCATATTTCAGTTTACAGAGAGGTACTAGGCAGGGATGTCCGTGCTCTCCCCATTGCTTTTCGCTCTTGCTATTGAACCATTATCTATACGTATACGACAACACCCTGCGTACAAAGGGATTTGTTTGGGGGGCAGGGAGGATAGAATTGGCTTATTTGCAGACGACATGGTTCTTTTTACGTCCCAGCCAATTGTGACATTACCCCAGGCGATTACTACTCTGGAGATATTTGGGAGATTCGCTGGACTCCATATCAACTGGACTAAGTCTTTTTTTATGCCCTTACAGGGGGTGGGATGGCCAGACTCCATACATGGCTTACGGGTGGTTTCCTCATTTAAATACCTAGGTATTATTATCAATCTGTATCATGGGGATGATCATTCCACTAATATATTGTTGCTACTGGAATACGTAAAGGTTAAGTTTAGGATCTGGAGCGCTCTTCCCCTAGCAGTGACTGGCAGAATAAACTTAATTAAAATGGTCGTTCTTCCCAAATGTCTTTATGTCCTCGAACACGCAGCGACACCAGTGTTTAAAACATTTTTCAAGCAGATACATGCCTTATTTCCAGCATTTATTTGGGGTTCCAATCGATCTAAGCTCAGTCTCACTACTGTGAAGGATGGAGTGGACAGAAGTTAATGTTTATAATAATTTTCTTTCTTTAATAAAATATAGACTATAGAGTTGTGTACATAATTGTGATGAAGCAATAGTAATAGGATTAGATAAGTATACGTGGCAAGATGGCCCCTGAACAGGGACTACGCACTAATAAAATAACAAGTCACTTCCTGGTATGAACAAACTATGAACTATGAAGACATATCTAAAGGACCAGATAAGGGTGAACCTATCCAAGGATGACACAAAGTAACAAGAGGCTTACAGTGATACGTGCTTTTATAAAAGTGTGATAACATGTACCCACCCCCAGGAGAAAGGAGATATAGAACAAATGTGTGTAATAAATAAATCAGTGACGCCTGATGCTGAGTGAGGAGCTTTGTACCAGACTCTGTGTGGTGTGATTCCTTTCGTACGAACTCAGCGTATTATCCCTGCCGGTTGAGACTGATTAGTACCCGAACATTTTGGCGCTCGACGTGGGGCCACACTCGAGGGATAAGCCGTGTCCGTGATCGACGACCCCCAGACGCCTCAACATCGAATCACCAGCCACGCTCCCAGGAAGTCTGATCAGCTTCAAATAAAACACGGTAAGGTTAAGTTCATGTTTATGAATATTGGCTCTTATCCGTGTGGGAGAGTGAGCAGGTGATAAGATACCGAGGTATTTGGAGTCGATCCCGGCCACACTCTCAGCGACAGAGAGTTAACCCGCTGTGTGGTTCCAAGAATCATAGTATAGATAGTCGCGTCTCGCCGGCATAGGTGATAAGTATAAGTGTAATAATTTAATTCGTCGCAGGGTATAGGTTGATACCATTAAGTCGACAGAGACAAATAGTCGCAGGGTATAGGTTGATACCATTAAGACGACAGGTGTAAGTGTAATAATTTAATTGGTCGCAGGGTATAGGTTGATACCATTAAGACGACAGGTGTAAGTGTAATAATTTAATTGGTCGCAGGGTATAGGTTGATACCATTAAGACGACAGGTGTAAGTGTAATAATTTAATTTAATTGGTCGCAGGGTATAGTTTGATACCATTAAGACGACAGAGACAGACAGTCAGTTATAATTGTGTTAAAAAAAAAATAAAAAAAAAATTGTGTTTTGTGTTCAGAAACATCGAGAATAAGGTTTCATTCTCAGGACGGTGTTAAATATAGAACAGTATGTTTAATGTGTTTAAAACAAAGAGACAGGCAAAGGAATGTGGTTCATTAACCGCAAAAGAGATAGTAGAAAAAAGAGAAGGCAAGAAGAATGTAGAAAATAGTAAGAAAGTTATGCACATAGGTGGCATATTTATAGATGGAAGAATGGGCTGCAGCTCTTAGGGAAAACAAGGGAAGATTAAGTGACGAAGGAAAGTTAGATGAAGCATTAGCTTGGCAAAGAACAGCCATAGCCATAACTAAAGACAAGTTTACTGAGCAAGAAATACGAGACAGAAAGGGTAAAATCATCAGATATGTGTATTACAAAGTACGTGTCCAGCCACCGCCCTATAATGGCGACGGTGGAATTCTAACTTCGTGGGAGTGTCCCAGTTGTGGTTAACAGAACCCGCCCCAAGCTGAATATTGTGTATCATGTCACTTTCCACGCCCCGATCCTCCCATATATGCCACGCCTTCGGCACCACTCCCCGCCCCAGGAGGCCATCTTGGTACACCTAAACCTGTTGTTCCGTTATATCCGGTACTCACACAAGAAGGTGGATTTTATAAGCCCCCTCCGTAGGGTGTGGCCACGCCCGGCCCAACCAAATCAGTATGAAGTAATCACCTTGTTAATTTTGTCATTTGTAGTGTTTTTTCTATTTACAGAAGTTCCAGTCTAGTTCACTGATGAAACAACACGTCATCATAATATAGAGATGGTGGCCGTCAGATTGTACTGTTAAACATTAACGTAGATAATTCCTGTACAATGGTGTGATAAATGATTGCAGATACGTATGTTGTTTTGCCGGCATTGAAAGTGTTAAGATGGTGAGAGAAGAAGTTGTGAGAAGCTGCGAGTTTGTGACCTCCCTCCCCCCTAAAGTGTGCTGTGTTTGAGAGGAGGAGGAGGGGGGCTGACTGGGTGCAGTCTGCAGGGCTGATGAGACAGAGGGATCTCAATATGCACTGCTGAGATATATATATATCAGTAATGTCTACAAACCTAAATACATTTCTTCTCTTTTGCGCAAGCGCTGTTGGTTATAAAAGTTACGATATTTATGTGTTATGATGTGATCAGATTTCATGTGTTTTGATGTTAATTCAGATGTATTAAACTACAGATACTGTGAGACACGGGGTTTTGAAAATGTATGTGCCCCCCACCGTTCCCTATTTTTATATACTGTTTATTGGTTTGCAGTAATTAATGTGATCAGAGATAATATTTTCTGTTTTATTGAATAACTAACTACAATTGTTTTGTTTTTGATTTCACACATGAGTTATGTCATGGTAAAGATCAAATGTTTGTCAGGAAAAAGTCATTTTTGTTTCAGGCTGTTGTACATTACAAGGGGTTAAATTAGTGTTATGTTGAGATGTAGTTGTGAACTCTGCTACATCACTCTCGCAGAGTCCACAAAGGGGGGAAGGGTGAAGGAACTGATCAGGTACAATTTTGGTTTATGTGTAAGAGACCATCCCCCTCCAGCAAAGTTACACAGGAGGCGAGGTGACATCACTCACACGAGTCTTTATGGATTTAGATGAGGGAGAAGGCAAAACAAAACTTGTCTGGACATTGTTAATTTGATGTAAAGTTTTTGGGAATGTTTTATTTTTATTTGTTTTTGTATTAATCAAGTATTTGCAGAACCTGATAAAAGTGAGATTCTCAAAGTATTCTGGATTATCAGCTGAATGAGGAGGAGTTGTGTTTGGTAGCGGCTTGTGACACCAATCCATGGAGTACCTCTACGCAAGCATATACTTTGTACTGTACTGAACAAAATGGACATGACACTGCGGTTCTCACACAAAGTCATGGACCACAGCAGAGCCCGATAGTATATTATTCAGCTAGACTAGACCCTGTGGCCCGAGGTTCCCCATCATGTGTGAGAGCTATCATTGCTGTAAATTCAATGTTAAACAAGGCCTCAGATTTGGTCCTGGCATTTCCACCACATGATATATATATTACTGCTATTCTAACTCAAGTACAACCTAAGCATTTGTCCACTGCAAGACATTTGAGATTAACCTGTGCGCTTCTTCTCCCTGAGCAGGTTACTTTACACCGCTGTACTACATTGAACCCAGCTACCTTACTGCCTTTGGAGCAAGGGGGGAGAAGACGTAGGTAAAGTATGGTCACAATTTTTGTCTGAAACTGATGAACATGATTGTATGGCCCTTATGGCCCAGGAAACAGTGGGCTTCGCACATGTAAAAGATACCCCACTCCAAAACCCAGACCTAAATACTCTTTGTGGATGGTTCAAGGTATTTTGTAGAAGGATCTTTTCTTACAGGATATGCAGTAACCACCGAAGATGTAGTCCTAGAAGCAGCCTCCTTACCAGCGTCCCGCTCAGCACAAGAAGCGGAGCTTAAGGCCCTGGCAGCAGCATGCCAACATGCAGAAGGAAAGACAGCAAATATATACACTGACTCTCGATATGCATTTGGGATTGCACACGATTATGGCCCCATATGGAGGGCAAGACAATTTTTGACCTCTGCAGGTACACCTGTAAAGAATGCAGACTTTGTAAAATATTTGATGGCGACCCTGATGTTACCCACAGAAGTAGCAGTAGTAAAGATAAAAGCTCACACTAAGGTGAGTTCACCAGAGACAAAAGGAAATGCCCTGGCAGACGAAGCGGCAAAGCAAGCAGCACAGAAGCTACCCGTGTTAGCAGCCGTATGTCAGATAAAAGATCCAGAGGAAACAAGACCAGCTGTAAGCCCGGAACTACGGCAAAAAACTTCAAGGACAAGCAACAAAAGAAGAAAAAGACAAGTGGACGGCCCAAGGAGCAACGCTACGAAAAGATGGCCTCTGGCAATGCCAGAATAAACTGTGCCTGCCTAAGACAATGTTCCCAATGATGGCCCAGATAACACATGGAGAGACACACCAATAAAAAACGGCAATGATGGACTTGGTAAACAAGGTGTGGTATGCTCCAGGGTTTAGTGTGATGGCCAGCAGTTTTACACAAGGATGCATGATCTGTGCAACACATAATATTGGAAGAACTGTAAAAGTACCACAGAAGCACACACCCAGACCTATATATCCGTTCCAGAGACTGCAGATAGACTATATTCAACTACCCAAAGTTGGTACCTAGGAGTATGTGCTTGTTTGTATTGATCTCTTTTCAGGATGGCCAGAAGCTTTTCCAGTAACCAAAGCTACAGCCGTAGCCACAGCAAAGAAACTGATCAACGAGGTGGTGTGCAGATATGGAGTTCCAGAGGTGATCGAGAGCGACAGAGGAACTCATTTTACGGGTGAAATCATGAACCATGTGTTGTCAGCTCTAGGCATAAGTCAAGCCCTACATACACCATACCATCCACAAAGCAGTGGGAAGGTTGAGAGACTAAATGGGACTCTCAAATTGAAAATCCAAAAAGCAATGGTAGAAAACGGGAAACCATGGACCGAGTGTCTACCATTAGCCTTGTTCTCAGTAAGATACACGCCCACAAAAAGAACAGGTCTCAGCCCATATGAGATCTTATTTGGGTCGGCTCCCAGATTAGGATGTTATTTTCCACAGGTGCTCCAAATGCAGTATGGTAGACTAACAGATTATGTATAAACGCTGAACAAACAATTGACCAAGGTGCATGCACAAGTATTTGCTTCCATTCCAGGTCCTGATTCAGTTGAAGGGACGCATAAGCTAGAACCAGGAGATTGGGTCGTTGTCAAAAGACACGTGAGGAAGAGCCTTGAGCCACGGTTTGATGGTCCTTTTCAAGTTTTGCTCGTTACAAGCACCTCAGTGAAGCTCGAAGGAAAGGCAAGCTGGATTCACGCCAGTCATTGTAAAAAGGTTCTTCAGCCAGAAGAATGAAGATCTTTGCGGTTGTTGCGGCGGTTGTTGCGTGTGCTCTTATACAAAAAGGCAGAACTGCTACTCCTGTACACGTAATCAGTACAGAATCACTGGAACAGTTCAGGACAGGGTGGGCGAATGCCACAGTGGATAGAAAGCAGGGTAACTACACCTGTAAGGCCAATGCCCCGTGTTATACTACAAATGTGACTACAACCGAAGGGACTTGGAAAAAAGGGCCACATGGAGGGACTGTGTACCTTCACATAGACAAAACAGCCAACATTAGCATACAAGAAGAGACTGGGACTGTGGTTTTGTTGTTATGAACCAGATTTACAATATCTACAGAAATATACAACCAGTAAAAATAGAAACGAAATGATAAATAAGACTTATGAAAGATTCAACAAGGAGAGGCTCAACTCTACGATTGTAATAAAAGAGACTGATGGGGTGATATTATGTATGAATAATAGCCAAATAAGAAATAGAAGATATTTTGTATTCTTGATAACAATTTTAAGAGATATTTAGGAGTATGGAATGGTATACAGTTAGAAACCCAAGAGACCATCTCTCAAAATAGTCACATATTTACAAGGGGAAAAAGAGATCTGAAGGGAAGTTTTGACCCCCATGTGTATATAGATGCTATAGGAGTCCCAAGGGGGGTCCCAGATGAATTCAAGGCCCGGGATCAGGTAGCAGCTTGATTTGAATCATTAATCCCTATGATCACAGCTAACAAAAATGTAGATTGGATAAATTATATCTATTACAACCAGCAACGGTTTGTTAACTATACTAGGGACGCTTTACAAGGTCTAGCTGACCAGTTAGGACCCACATCTACTATGACTTTCCTGAACCGTATGGCCCTTGATATGATACTAGCAGAAAAAGGAGGCGTTTGTGCCATGATAGGTACTACCTGTCGTACTTTTATTCCAGATAACACAGGACCAAACGGCAAAGTAACCATGGCAATCAAACAGATTGTTTCTTTATCCGAGGAATTAAAACGAAATTGAGGTTTCACAGACCCATGGGATCAGTATTTCTCATGGTTAACCGGATGGCAGAAAATTCTGGCCCAAATTGGGATTGTAATCTTAATCTTTCTAGTGCTTTTCGCAGTTATTGCTTGTTGTGTATTACCATGTATGAAGAAATTAATGACTAAAACTATAACTGAAGTAACTCCCACTTTTATGTTTTCTTCAGAAATTGAAGGACTTTTACCAACTCCATCCATGAAAACAACCACCCTTTATCGAGACTATTGTTCTGAAGATGAATAGATAGTGTAGGGTGTGCACCGACTCTTTAAGTCCAGCTACAAAGGGGGGTCTCCTAATAGGGGAGGCTCGTCTCAAACTGGTGAAAAAATCCTTTTACTCCCCTTTCCCAGAGCACGGACACACTTAGGTTAAGAAATGAAGAAAATAATGATAAAAGGGGGGACTGTGAAGGATGGAGTGGACAGAAGTTAATGTTTATAATAATTTTCTTTCTTTAATAAAATATAGACTATAGAGTTGTGTACATAATTGTGATGAAGCAATAGTAATAGGATTAGATAAGTATACGTGGCAAGATGGCCCCTGAACAGGGACTACGCACTAATAAAATAACAAGTCACTTCCTGGTATGAACAAACTATGAACTATGAAGACATATCTAAAGGACCAGATAAGGGTGAACCTATCCAAGGATGACACAAAGTAACAAGAGGCTTACAGTGATACGTGCTTTTATAAAAGTGTGATAACATGTACCCACCCCCAGGAGAAAGGAGATATAGAACAAATGTGTGTAATAAATAAATCAGTGACGCCTGATGCTGAGTGAGGAGCTTTGTACCAGACTCTGTGTGGTGTGATTCCTTTCGTACGAACTCAGCGTATTATCCCTGCCGGTTGAGACTGATTAGTACCCGAACACTACTTTGCAGCGTCCCAAAACATTAGGAGGAGCAGCCTTGCCAGATCTCTACCTCTATTATTTGGCGGGGCAATTAAGATATTTGAAAGTTTGGGTCGCCAACATGACCTTGCCAAATAGGGAACATCATCTGGCGTTTCATCTGCAAATGACCACTCTCTGGCCAGTATTAGAGGGGTCCCTGAATGCAATTCAAAATGTATTGCCCATTCATAGGGTGGCGTCTCAGGTGTGGATGGCTGCGAAAAGCATTTATGGGTACTCTGATGTACAAACTGATATGCCGTTATGGTTTAACCCACTCCTCTCCCAGATGTCAGATGCTTTGTCTCCCTCCTTTTGGATTCTGTTGGGGATATGTATGAGGATAATATTCTTAAATCGTTTACACAACTGCAGTCTGGCTTTGCAATACCTAGGACTGCCTTTTACAGATACCTACAATTGCGCCATGCTCTCGGGGCCCAGTACCCTTCCTCTGACACGGCATTCTCGCAATTTCCTCTGATAGGAATTTTTAGATCCAAAGGCACCAGAGGTTTGATATCTGCCATATACACATCTCTCATATCGACCAAATTAGCCAGAACACCCCTGCAGGTAAAAGACAAATGGACTACACAGATACCTGACCTTACAGAAGGGGATTGGGACGAGATCCTATCCTCTCCACTATTTGTGTCTCCAGCCGCTAACAATAGGATGATACAAATATCCATAATCCATCAAAGTTACCTTACTCCTGTTAGATTACACAAAATGGGTAGATACCCGAGCACGGAATGTCACAGGTGCCGGTACCCTAGGTCAGACTTTTGGCACATGATCTGGGCATGTCCATTTATTTCCTCTTTTTGGGAAGAGGTAGTTGGGGCAGCTACTGGAATTCTGCATATACCAGTCCAGGTTAGTCCACAAGTTTGTTTGTTTGGTATGCTACAGGATGAACATTGGCCTCATTATTTGAAAATATTCCTCCTCCCACTACGGCTAAATGGAAATCACTTGTGAATTCTATCATTCCGTATGAGAGGATAATGTATAGACAGAGAGGATGCATTGATAAATTCTATAAGATATGGGAAGCCTGGTGTGACTCTGCGGTGACTCAGTATACCCCACACAGGTATAATGACCTCCGCCGGTCATTGACACACAATTGAAGCTACTGGGTTGTGGATCTACAGTATATAATTCATAAAATAGTGTCTTGATTTGTTTTGTTTTTTGCCTTTGGATACATGTTAAATGTCTGAATACATGTCTGTATTTCTCCTTTATTTGAAATGTTGGTGTGTTATGTCTCACACACATCTCTGCCTTATTTTCTGTATTATGTGCATGGCATGATTGCATTTGTACTACGATTCTTCAATAAAACGAGTTTACAAAAAAAAAAAGTAAATTGCTGTTTTTTGGTCACCTTAGCGCTCCAAACAAATAGAATAAAAAGTGATCAAAAAGTCGCTTGTACCCCAAAATGGTATCGGTGAAAACTACAGCTCGCCCCGCAAAATGTAAGCCCTCACACCGGTATAGTGACGGAAAAATAAAAAAAAGTTATGGCTCTCAGAATAAGGTGACACAAAACATTATTTTTCTTAGGGGGGATTCACACGAGCGTGTATTCGGTCCGTGCGGGCCGCGTGGTTTTCACGCGCCACGCATCGACCAATACAAGTCTATGGGGCAGTACAGACAGTCCGTGCTTTTTGAGCAGCGTTTGTTCGCTGCGTACAAAACGCGACAGGTTCAATAACTCTGCGTATTTCGCGCATCACGCACCCATGAGTCAATGGGTGCGTGAAAACCACGCAGGTTGCACGGAAGCACTTCCGTGCGAACCGACTGAAACAGCGCACCAGCTGTCAAAAGGATGAATGTAAACAGAAAAGCACCACGTGCTTTTTTGTTTCCGAACATCCAAACGGAGTGTCTTTGAGATGAGCGAACCCGGACAAGCGAACCGAACTTCACCGGGTTCGGCCGAACTCGTTTTGGCCGAACCCGGCAAAAAAATGTCCGGTACGCGACGTCAGGACATAGTCACTGTCCAGGGTGCTGAAAGAGTTAAACTGTTTCAGCACCATGGACAGTGACTACCGATCCCAAAAAACATGAACCTGTAAAAAAAAACGAAGTTCTGACTTACCGATAACTCCCGGCTTCTTCCTCCAGTCTGACCTCCCGGGATGACAATTCAGTCCAAGTGACAGCTGCAGCCAATCACAGGCCAAGCACAGGCTGAAGCGGACACATGGACTGCCGCGTCATCCAGGGAGGTGGGGCCCGATGTCAAGAGAGGCGCGTCACCAAGGACGCGTCACCAAGGCAACGGCCGGGAGGGCAGATCTCGGTAAGTACGAACTTTTTTTTTATTTAACAGGTTGCTGTATATTGTGTTCGACATTCACTGTCGAGGGTGCTGAAAGAGTTACTGCCGATCAGTTAGCTCTTTCAGCACCTTGGACAGTGACGGGCGTCGACTAGCCTCATCTCTATGATGGCGGCTGCGCGAAAATCACGCAGCCGCGCATCATACACGGATGACACACGCAGCAAATGTCAAATGTTTTTTGCGCGCGCAAAACGCTGCGTTGTTTGCGCGCGCAAAAACGCAACGTCCGTCTGTATCTGCCCTTAGGCAAATAGTTTTATTTTTTCTAAAAGTGGTAAAACATAAAACAAAACATAACAATGTGGTATCGCCGTAATCGCCGTTAAAACAAAACCCCCCAAAAAATGGCGTAATTGCTGTTTTTTTGCCTATTTCACATCACAAATAATTTTTGATTCAGCTTCCCAGTATATTATGCTGTAGAATAAATGGCGCCATGAAAAACTACAACTTGTCCCGCAAAACACAAGCCCTCATAAGGCTGCGTCGACGAAAAAATATAAAAAAAGTTATGGCTTTTGGAAGGCAGGAAGGAAAAGGCTAAAATGAAAATCTCAAATTGGCCGTGTACTTAAGGGGTTAAAGTTTATTCAGTATACAGTAAGCATTTCTGCAACTTTCTAATATACTTTGTGTTTCATTATTCCGTCATTTAGAGACTAAAAATCTGTTACAGGGCCCATCAGGGTAAGGTGACTTTTCTTTTTATTGGTGCAAAGGGGGCCTAACTTATCTATGGTAAAACACAGGGGCCTAACTTATCTATGGTAAAACACAGGGGCCTAACTTATCTATGGTAAAACACAGGGGGCCTAACTTATCTATGGTAAAACACAGGGGGCCTAACTTATCTATGGTAAGACACAGGGGACCTAACTTATCTATGGTAAAACACAGGGGGCCTAACTTATCTATGGTAAAACACAGGGGGCCTAACTTATCTATGGTAAAACACAGGGGCCTAACTTATCTATGGTAAAACACAGGGTGCCTAACTTATCTATGGTAAAACACAGGGGCCTAACTTATCTATGGTAAAACACAGGGGGCCTAACTTATCTATGGTAAAACACAGGGGCTTAACTTATCTATGGTAAAACACAGGGGCCTAACTTATCTATGGTAAAACACAGGGGGCCTAACTTATCTATGGTAAAACACAGGGGGCCTAACTTATCTATGGTAAAACACAGGGGGCCTAACTAATCTATGGTAAAACACAGGGGCCTAACTTATCTATGGTAAAACACAGGGGGCCTAACTTATCTATGGTAAAACACAGGGGACCTAACTTATCTATGGTAAAACACAGGGGGCCTAACTTATCTATGGTAAAACACAGGGGGCCTAACTTATCTATGGTAAAACACAGGGGGCCTAACTTATCTATGGTCAAACACAGGGGGCTTAACTTATCTACGGTAAAACACAGGGGACCTAACTTATCTATGGTAAAACACAGGGACCTAACTTATCTATGGTAAAACACAGGGGGCCTAACTTATCTATGGTAAAACACAGGGGGCCTAACTTATCTATGGTAAAACACAGGGGGCTTAACTTATCTACGGTAAAACACAGGGGACCTAACTTATCTATGGTAAAACACAGGGGACCTAACTTATCTATGGTAAAACACAGGGGGCCTAACTTATCTATGGTAAAACACAGGGACCTAACTTATCTATGGTAAAACACAGGGGCCTAACTTATCTATGGTAAAACACAAGCGGCCTAACTTATCTATGGTAAAACACAGGGGGCCTAACTTATCTATGGTAAAACACAGCGGGCCTAACTTTTTATTTTTGGTGTCTAGTTTCTTCCATTTTACTGCCGCTGCCGCCGAGTAAGTTGCACCGCAAAGGGGTCACTAAGACCATGTTCACACGGTGGATTTTGCTTGGTGGGTCCCGCTGCAAAATCGGCCGCAGAATTATTCCTGCCGTCAACCAAAAGATTCCTACTCCCATTCACTTCAGACCGGGCAGGGCGCTTCTTTTGCCCGCTAGTTGAAAAAATCAGCTAGCGGTAAAAAGAAGCATCTGCCTCCCACTGAAATAGAGATCTGCAGAACATTGCTCTCTCCTCTCTACATCCTGACAGTACATAGTGATATATTCTGCAGATTATTGCCCAACTGACTTCTCTAGAGATCTGCAGAACATTGCTCCTCTACCTCCTGACAGATACATAGTGATATATTCTGCAGATTATTACACCACTGACTTCTCTAGAGATCTGCAGGACATTGCTCCTCTACCCCTGACAGATACATAGTGATATATTCTGCAGATTATTACACCACTGACTTCTCTAGAGATCTGCAGAACATTGCTCCTCTACCTCCTGACAGAAACATAGTGATATATCCTGCAAATTATTACACCACTGACCTCTCTAGAGATCTGCAGAACATCGCTCCTCTAACTCCTGACAGATACATAGTGATATATTCTGCAGATTATTACACCACTGACCTCTCCGGAGATCTGCAGAACATTGCTCCTCTACCTCCTGACAGATACATAGTGATATATTCTGCAGATTATTACACCACTGACTTCTCTAGAGATCTGCAGGACATTGCTCCTCTACCCCTGACAGATACATAGTGATATATTCTGCAGATTATTATACCACTGACCTCTCTAGAGATCTGCAGAACATTGCTCCTCTAACTCCTGACAGATACATAGTGATATATTCTGCAGATTATTACACCACTGACCTCTCCGGAGATCTGCAGAACATTGCTCCTCTACCTCCTGACAAACATAGTGATATATTCTGCAGATTATTACACCACTGAACTCTCAAGAGATCTGCAGAACATCGCTCCTCTAACTCCTGACAGATACATAGTGATATATTCTGCAGATTATTACACCACTGACCTCTCTAGAGATCTGCAGGACATTGCTCCTCTACCCCTGACAGACACATAGTGATATATTCTGCAGATTATTAAACCACTGACCTCTCTAGAGATCTGCAGAACATTGCTCCTCTTCCTCCTGACAGATACATAGTGATATATTCTGCAGATTATTATACCACTGACCTCTCTAGAGATCTGCAGAACATTGCTCCTCTTCCTCCTGACAGATACATAGTGATATATTCTGCAGATTATTACACCACTAACCTCTCTAGAGATCTGCAGGACATTGCTCCTCTACCCCTGACAGATACATAGTGATATATTCTGCAGATTATTAAACCACTGACCTCTCTAGAGATCTGCAGAACATTGCTCCTCTACCTCCTGACAGATACATAGTGATATATTCTGCAGATTATTACACCACTGACCTCTCTAGAGATCTGCAGAACATTGCTCCTCTTCCTCCTGACAGATACATAGTGATATATTCTGCAGATTATTATACCACTGACCTCTCTAGAGATCTGCAGAACATTGCTCCTCTTCCTCCTGATAGATACATACTGATATATTCTGCAGATTATTACACCACTGACCTCTCTGGAGATCTGCAGAACATTGCTCCTCTACCTCCTGACAGGTAAATAGTTTTATATTCTGCAGATTATTACACCACTGACCTCTCTAGAGATCTGCAGAACATTGCTCCTCTACCTCCTGACAGATACATAGTGATATATTCTGCAGATTATTACACCACTGACCTCTCTAGAGATCTGCACAACATTGCTCCTCTACCTCCTGACAGATACATAGTGATATATTCTGCAGATTATTACACCACTAACCTCTCTAGAGATCTGCAGAACATTGCTCCTCTACCCCCTGACAGATACATAGTGATATATTCTGCAGATTATTACACCACTGACTTCTCTAGAGATCTGCAGAACATTGCTCCTCTACCTCCTGACAGATACATAGTGATATAGTCTGCAGAATATTACACCACTAAACTCTCTAGAGATCTGCAGAACATTGCTCCTCAACCCCCTGACAGATACATAGTGATATATTCTGCAGATTATTATACCACTGACCTCTCTAGAGATCTGCAGAACATTGCTCCTCTTCCTCCTGACAGATACATACTGATATATTCTGCAGATTATTACACCACTGACCTCTCTGGAGATCTGCAGAACATTGCTCCTCTACCTCCTGACAGGTAAATAGTTTTATATTCTGCAGATTATTACACCTCTGACCTCTCTAGAGATCTGCAGAACATTGCTCCTCTACCTCCTGACAGATACATAGTGATATATTCTGCAGATTATTACACCACTGACCTCTCTAGAGATCTGCAGAACATTGCTCCTCTACCTCCTGACAGATAGATAGTGATATATTCTGCAGATTATTACACCACTAACCTCTCTAGAGATCTGCAGAACATTGCTCCTCTACCCCCTGACAGATACATAGTGATATATTCTGCAGATTATTACACCACTGACTTCTCTAGAGATCTGCAGAACATTGCTCCTCTACCTCCTGACAGATACATAGTGATATAGTCTGCATATTATTACACCACTAAACTCTCTAGAGATCTGCAGAACATTGCTCCTCAACCCCCTGACATATACATAGTGATATATTCTGCAGATTATTACACCACTGACCTCTCAGGAGATCTGCAGAACATTGCTCCTCTACCTCCTCACAGAAAGATAGTGATATATTCTGCAGATTATTACACCATTGACCTCTCTGGAGATCTGCAGAACATTGCTCCTCTACCTCCTGACAGATACATAGTGATATATTCTGCAGATTATTACACCACTAACCTCTCTGGAGATCTGCAGAACATTGCTCCTCTACCTCCTGACAGATAGATAGTGATATATTCTGCAGATTATTACACCACTGACCTCTCTGGAGATCTGCAGAACATTACTCCTCTACCTCCTGACAGATAGATAGTGATATATTCTGCAGATTATTACACCACTGACCTCTCTAGAGATCTGCAGACCATTGCTCCTCTACATAGTGATATATCCTGCAGATTATTACACCACTGACAACTCTGGAGAACTGCAGAACATTGCTCCTCTACCTCCTGACAGATAGATAGTGATATATTCTGCAGATTATTACACCACTGACCTCTCAAGAGATCTGCAGAACATTGCTCCTCTACCTCCTGACAGATACATAGTGATATATGCTGCAGATTATTACACCACTGACCTCTCTAGAGATCTGCAGAACATTGCTCTTTTCTCTCTACCTCCTGACAGATATATAGTGATATATTCTGCAGATTATTACACCACTGACCTCTCAAGAGATCTGCAGAACATTGCTCCTCTACCTTCTGACAGATAC